>NW_027495057.1:0-144884 GCF_021521415.1 Bidens hawaiensis | reverse complement strand
GCGCTTGATAAAGGCGGGTGTTGGCACTTGCTCGGTTTTCGCTGAGCTCCGCCTGGAGTTTCTCAGCTCGTGCGCGAGCATCAGAAAGGTTCCAGGCGGCCACCTTAGCCTCTCGCTGGGCTTCCACAAGAGCATCGCGTACTTTAATATAATCACGACGAAGCTCCTGGGAGGCAGCAAAGAAAGCTGACCCAGCAAAAATATGGTCATTCAGCAAGTCCGCGCGGGTGAGCTCCTCCTGATACCTCCTTTCAGTAGGAGGCACGGCATGAGCCCAGAAGTCCTCGCATACGCCCATGGATTGGAAGGAACTGTCTTCATTAATATTCCATCTCGGGCGGTAAACGTGGTCACCTTCCTGCAAAACACAAGAAATGTTCTAAGTCATAAAACATACTTATATGGAGGTACGCGCAGCGGAGCAACAAATTAAAACATACCTGCGGGGATGAAGCAGAAAAGTCAGCGCCAGCCCCACCAGAAGTCTGCGCTGCGAACTCTTGTGGCATCGCAGGGCTGGCGCGGTCTCCCAAGGAGTCTTCAGCTTGAGCCCCCTCATCCTCCTCATCTTCTTCAATAGGCCTCTTCTCCTGCGACCTGGAGGGCTCCAAACCAGTCTCGCGGGGAGGGCTGCGTGTAGGAGGAGGCGAGGGAGGTCTCGACGCCGCCAGTTCGGCGCGCAATACGGTTTCCTGCTCCTTGGTAATCCCAATAAGGGGAGACTCAGCACTAGCAGGAGCAGGAGCAGAACCAGCGGCGCCGGCAACGGCGCCAGGAGTGTCACCAGCAACTTGTGCGCCAGCTACAACTCCTATGAACAAATCAACAAGGAAAAATGGTTTATGACTGAATCCAAAAGAAAAAATTCAGAAGACAAATGTGCAAAACATACCTTGGCGCAATTCTGTTCGCGCGGCGAACATCGCCATAAAGTTCATTCTACCCTTTTCAGAGGGTAGAACAGGGGACTCCGAAGCAGTCCCCGGCGCAGCCTTAGCACCTTGTGGCGCCTGCGGCTGATCTGCGACCGTTGCCGGTCCTGCAAACATTCAAAGGAGCAAAGGTTTAATAACAATTCAATCAGATGAAGATAAGCAAAGTATACCTGTTGCAGGCGCGGCACTGCTTCTCTCTTCAGCCGCGCGAACGGAGGAGGTGACGCCACCATACCTCAAGTGGACAGGAGGTCTGCCCACTCTCACAGGCAGGGAAGCTAAAGAAACCTTGGTGGTAAACACTTGGGTTTCCTTAGGTCCCTTGGTTTGAGCATGGGGATGAGCGACAGGGGTGTCATCTTTCTTCTGTTTCTTACTGGCCCCTGCGCCAGATTTCCCCTTAGCTTTGCGTTTTAGTAGGGGCGCCTCCTCTTCCTCCTCCTCCTCTTCCGCGAGCTCCAGCTCATAGTTTTCGAGCGCATCTGCAAATACAAGCAACAGAACTGTTAATAAACTTTGGTATTCTAAAGAAATAACCATAAGTGCGAAGGCTTACCAGGCGCGTCACTATCGAAGTCAAATTCCAGATCCACTGGGATGAACATGTCATCGAAGTGATCTGGGAAACCAACCTCTCCAGCGCCAAGCGCGACGGAGCCACCCTCCACTTGATCATCATAAGCGGCGTGGATATAATCCTTGGTGACTGCGCAAAAACAAATCAAATGATATCAGCAAAAGAATTATGTTCGCGCAGAAAAAGAAATAAAGAAATGAAGTAAACTTACACAACCCGTCGACTTGGATAACGGGCTCAAGCGCGCTGTCGGCCCACAGCTTACTCATGCCGACCCCCACCAGCGCCTCCTCGCGAATTTTCTTGGCGGGGGATGGTTCGGCGGTCAGTTTCTTAACCCAGGCGCCGGTTGGGTTCTTAATAACATCCGCATCCGCGGGCGCAGAATCGATCGCGCGCATCGTCATGCGGATGGGGATTACACCAGCCCTTATGTAAAAAAACCTCTCAGACCAGTCATGAAGGCTCTTGAATGAAACAGTGGAGCACTTCACCTTCTGACTGCGAGGAATAAAGGAGATCCAAGAATCTTGGATCTTGGGCTTGTAAAAAAATTGAAAGCGCCGAGGGGTGGGCTCCTCGCGCTGTGATTTGCACATGAACTCGAAATGAGTCATGCGCACAAGTCCAAACGGATGGACTTGGGATATATGAATCCCGAAAAAACGTAACACCGCGCCTACAAACCTTGTCATCGGAAGACGAAGGTTGCAGTGGGTGAAAAAATGGGTGTACAACGAAATATAGCCGGCAGGCGGGTCCGCCGCCGTTTGCCCGGCCCCAGGCAACATGCAGCCAAACAGGGTGGGAAAGCCCTGAGAGGCGATGAGGCTGTCGAGATCGGCCTGCCTCAATTTGCAGGGGATTTCATTCCACCTTTTGGTGGCCTTGGTCCTCCCTACTTCCTCCGATGTGGTCTCAACAACCCTCTTCCCCTTCCCCTTTTGCTTCAATGTCGACATCACCACAGATTTCACACGGCGTCTTCGAGAGGCAATAGAGGTGATTGAGGGGATAGACGAGTCTGAACTATCAGACATACAACTGCAGCAGCAGATAATCGAGGATTCGAATCGATGAATACACTCAAATCAGAATGTGAAAGGCAGAAAATCGAAAATTTGCAACAATGAAGATGAAGATAAAAATTTCCTAAGGGCCTGCTTTTATAGGCCCAGGGGAGAGAAATGTGGCAACTGATCGGATTTCACGCGCCACCACTCGCAGGTGCAAGCCAACGAGGGCGCGGCACGTGTCCCTAACACTGTTGAGGGGACATAAAAATGTAACCGACCTGCCACGGAGCAGAGACGCGCCCCCACTCGCAGGTGCTAACCAATGCGAGCGCGACACGTGTTCAAGACAGCTGTGTGAGGGGACATGAAAGGCAACTGTAGCACCTCGAGTACACGAAACGTCTGACACGTTTACGGCGCACGTCACCACCAACTAACCACGTGTTTGGACCCTTCGTTTCAACCAAATGGATAGAACTTCGCGCAACGATGTAAACAACCAAGAAAACGACAAAAACCCGTTAAAAGACCAAATCAGTAAGTCTAATATCTATCTTACCGCGCTCGCGCGAGATAAGACACACATTAGACTGGGGGGGCTTGAAGAGGTATGTACCCGCCTCAACACCGAGCAAGGCGGGTCAACCCACAAGATAAAGACATTATGAAGGCACAAAGCCAAAACCTATGCGCATGGCGCATACAAAACATGCTCAGGCATCATATGCCCAGGCACACATATGCTCGCGCATCACATATGCGCGCGGCGCATCAGCGCGTGGCGCATATCACATGCTCGTGCATATCACATCTGCCCAGGCACACATGTGCTAGCGCATCACATATGCGCGCAGCGCATCAGCGCGCGGCGCATATCACATGCTCGTGCATATCACATCTGCGCGTGAGAATAAAGAGAAGACCTCGCGCATCCTCAGGATGGGCGCATATCACACGTGCACATAATCAACCTCGTCCTTATACAAATCAGGATTAGGGCAACCTTGATTGTGCACGTCAGACAACCTTCCAGAAGGCATCTTTTTAAGGAATAAGGATATGCTGATGTTGACAGCTGCTAAATGAAAGGTGGACAGCTCAGCATGACTCATGGGTTACCACGTGATTATAACCAATGAAAAAGCACCAGGTGTCTCCGAGGACACGTGGCGCAAATCGATTAGAGGAGGCCAACAAAACCCTAATCTGATCTCAGCTCAATTAGTGGAAACCCTAGCACTATAAATACAGCATCAACTCCACTTTGATGGACACATTCATACTCAATCATTGACAGTTACAGGCAGTGATATCACATTCAATCATATTGAATTACATTCACTCACAGTCAGTTACATACAAACACACAGTCTCACAATCAGAGGGTATTCAGCTATTCAGCAATACTCTTGAGATTCACTTACTCACACATTATCATCTTCTCCACAATATACTGATTCTCACGCCGGAGGGTTACCCCAAAGAGGACCCCTCTGTCCCTTTCTGAGGGGTAAGTAACGGCGCTGTTCATTTTGTAGGTGGAAGAATACAGATCCAGAAGAACCATCGGTGAAATAGTATAATCACACCCGAGGAAAGTAGATCTGCTACCAGTGAGTAGATCCACGTTTCTTCAAGTAGATTTGTATTTCTATTAATAATATTTCTTATCATATTGCACATATATTGTTTCTAATGTTTCATTGTAATACACATCAATTTTGATGCCCGCTGTCTCATATTTATGAGTTCAGTGTTATATCTGTGACTCATTTCCTAACAAAAAATAAAAAAATCTTCCACATTTTGTTAATTAGCAAGTGTGTGTGTCTATATCATGTAAACAATACATGTATGGAAGTATTATAAAACAAAACCTTGTAAACAGGTGGAGCATGTGAACACATTGGCGTCTGAACTTGCAAACACAACAAGAAATGAGCGTTCTATGATCGATGGGTGCGCGGATCTTTTGTCAAGACTGACACACATGGAGGTAACCATCAACATTATTTATTATTATTTTTATTATGTATTTAAGAAAGAATGAAGTGACTTTAAGTTGAATGAAAGCAGGTGCAAGAGTGCAGCTTGAGGACACACCTATTACAGCTGTGCAATACTACCGTCAACAACCATAACTGAAATGTGAAGCTTATGTTTCTCTATCTTTGACTGCTTACTGAAAAGTTGCTAACTATCATGAAACGGGAAATTCCTACCTAACCCCTTTGCCGTAAAACGGGTCTTCTAGTTAATATAGTTTTTGGAAATCCTGTTTGTGAGGTGATTCTATTTTGACTCAGATTTACATAAACGAGCATTTCTATGTAGGTAATATAGAGACTGCATGCATGCATATGGAGACTGAAAAATGATACATGTTTACTTTTAACATGAGTAATGTGCGTATGCATATAATCATACATTAACCGGCATATTACCAATATAAAAGGAGCATTTTCATCTTCTACAAATCTAGATATAAAAGGGAACATTTTCAAACATGTTGCATATGAAATGCAAAGTGAAAAGCCAAATAAAAAAAATGAATTTCGAATTTAATTTAGCATAACCACGGTTATTCTTTCTAAACGGTTATTAAATTATATTACCTTTTCATGGTCAAGATAACCTAAAAACATTATTGTAGCTTTTTAGTTTACTGACTGCAACGATAAGTTTATCATCATTTATGTGACTCAACCCGGCCCAAAATGAAATTCGGAAGTCGAATTAAAAGAGTATTGAAAAACCGACCCTGATAAAAAAATCTCGTATCTGTCTAGACCTACAATGATAAGGTTGATGAGATAACCTTGGTCAAGAAATGGGTCAACAATAATGGCGGGGCATACAGAGATGAACGTAATGTTTGGGTCGATTGTGGTTGTGCAAGAATTCCGGCCATTTCGGTACCAAAGTGATGAGATGAGAGGAGCTCAAGGATTAAGTTGAAGACAGTGAAAAGAGAAACAATATGTATTTTTGTGTTCTGTTTTCCTGTTTTTACTAAATGAAATGCACTAGAATTGTAGACTTACAGATTATCGAAATAACTGTACCAGCTAGTTTATTACCCCGCTGCGTACTTGACGGTTAGACTAGTTTGGCTTTGGCTATTCTAACAATTTACCCACAAACAAAACGGCACCAATGTGCAGTTTGTGTCCGAGATGCACAAACAAAGTGGAACTCAACCCTTTTTCATGATATATACGGGCCGGGTAGTAGTTCAAGTCCCGTATCGATAATCAACAAACAAACTAAACGAATAACTCGCGTTTATATTAATCAGAAAATCTCACTCTAAAAACTGATTACAACCCTATCAAACCCTAACTCGGTTTGACTCTTGATGAACCTAACTCGGTTACATCCAGATGAACCCTAACTCGGTTACATCTCGTGTGTATCTCTTTAGATGAACCCTAACTCGGTTGCATCTCACACCACACTCCCCAAGATCGCTCAGGTAAATTTCACACCCCTTGCAGGTGATTAATTTTTAAACAATCTGAATCACTCGGATCGTTGTTCTACAGTTGCCTCGCACAACCCTCGGTATTTGATTGTATCGCACAACCAAACAGAAATCGTCTCTCACGATTTTAACTTTGTCTTTATCTTTCTTTGATGCTACAAACATAGCCCCAAAAAGAACCCTTTGCTTCTGTTCCTTTTTCATAATTGGCCACTTCACCTACTTGTGTTTTTTTTAAATTAATTGCAAATCAATATAAAAAAATAGTGACGTGAGAAATAATTTGCACCTTGCTTTACGTAAAAATTGATTCCGCCTACTCGATCTTCGAAAGCCACCATATAAGACCATCAGTTGTTATTCTCGTCTGATTTGTCGATCACTACTGTTGGCTTATATTTAAAGGCGTCACACGATTGCTTCAGACGTACCCGCTTTTGATCGAACCTTCACGGCTCGGTTCTTCTTTGATCAGCCTCTCACAGATCAGATCAGCCTGTTTTAATAACTAGACCCGATATGGAAACCCAACTTGGTTCCGATGTGCACCGATTGATATCTCTTCCTCAAGCTACCGTTCGCCCCGGCCACTATACCGTTGATCTGCCTCACCGCCGATCAAAGTTAACTCGATTATCGATTTCTTGAACTTGGCTCTGATACCAATTGAAGTTTGGTGACCAGGATCGATAAACACAATAACGAAGTTTTGGATCATAAGCTCGATCTTGTAACTCTCATTCGCTGGAAATTACAATACATAAACTCTTCTCACTTAATGATATAACCCACAAGCTCGGGTATATATACTAGTTTAAACATGAAAACCTAATTAGACTAGAATACAAACTCCTTATCATACTCAAATACTAATTAGTAAAAATATATTTAAATAATAATTAATAAATAAATTTCTTGTTGTCCAAGTCATTTGCTCGACTTGTTCACCAAGTAATTTATTCCATGTAAATCAAGTCACGTGCTCAACTTGATAAACAAGACACGAACTCATCATAGGCTCGATGAGTCGGCCCAACCCGCCTCATTGACTCGAGGACGGAAATTAAGTCCAACAGTAGTGGAAACACGGCACACACTGAAAATCTTAGTTGGGACCATATCTCTAATGAAGTAATCTTAGATATCGAGATGCTTTGTACATTGATAAAATACAAGATTGACGACTAAGTAATCCTGATATTGTCAATGCAAGGTATGGGAGAGCTTAAAAGATAATTGTAACGTGTACATGAGAGATGATACAATGAACTTCATCAACAGTATATTTTTGGAACTCTAACCTGGGAGATTAGAGCCAAGAAAAACACAATAACTTATTTCGAAGCGATGATCACCAGGACAAATGCCTAGTCCGCATAAACATAACCTTGAAGAGTAGTAGCGGGGGAGCTAAAAATAAACAAACTATGTGAGATGCCTTAAAGATACCGAAGAATATGATTACTATTCAGTGAAGTTTCTGAATAATCTAACTTTAGTCACTAAGATTAAGTTTCTGAATAAGCTAACTTGCTTACAATACGTGCAATCACTTAATGAGTCGAAACCAAATATTTATTTGTAAAGCTCCAATGCTATTACGATAAAGTAATGGATCTCCCATACGTATTCCGAAATATCAAGAAAGTTGTCTTCATTTGTCTAGTGTAGATAATGGTTTGCGGTGACTTAAACCAGTAAACTTATTAAATTTGATGGGCGGTATGAGTAGTATAGCCATCGGATTTTTTATATACATAGCAAATGAACGGAAAGAAGGAACAGTTCCCCTAGTTGTACACTTGCACTCGGTAGAGAAATTTCATATGGCCTCTAACCTAAGAAATTTTGCTTTCACCGTCATTATTAAAGTTTTATGAACAAAAATAAACTTAAATAATTTTCAATAAGTATCGTGTACAGTCAAATGATTATATAAATGTATCTAATCACATAAAAAAGTTGGTGCACTTCTTACAATTAAAGGAGAGAGATTAGTTAAAGCAAATAGTAACTCATACGGATATAGATCATAATTAGCTCTAGAAAATAGATGATTGTATCATGATAGATGAGAGATATTTGAGAGAGAGAGAGAGAAACACGCGTTAAAAGGTGTAAAAGTCTGATTGTATTCATGTATCCAGTGATTACCGATACAATTGTATGTCATCTACACTTGTAATACTATCGCATCTACACTTGTAATACTCCACTCGTAATCTTCATGAGACCTCTACCTGTCACTATCTTGATATTCTGGTGTAATGTTGTGGTATTTTTCTAAAGTAAATTTGCAGGTTTTGTTCATTCCTCTGGTACCAAACGTCGAAAACGAGCCACCATTTACCGTTTGGGTTAATGCCTAAAGTTTAGAAAGTGGGCTATAAAAAAAGAATATGAGCAGGCTTCCAAAAACCGGGCCGTCAGAAGTCACATCATATTTTAAAACATGACATATAACTGGGCTTTAAGTGATGGGCTTGAGCATGAGGATTTTACTAAATAGAATAGATTTACTTTAGAATATATTTTACTTTTAATATGATTGGTGGATACTAAAATAATCTGCTAAGCAGGCAACGACATAAGTCTAGTTTTCAACGACATAATATTTACTTGTCACATTTCGCATAATGCATGTATTCCGATTTTGTAATTCTAAATCTCATAAAAAGTCACAATAAAATCTCATAAAATATTTTTGTAACTATATGAAAAGTTGTTTATCCAATCCATGACACCACATTTTAATGTACAAAACTACAAATGCTTTAATTTAAATTCATATAAGAAAACTTTTTATTCTACAAGGGTTTTCATTCTATGCTCCCATGTAGACCCTCTTCCCATGGGTGTGTCTCGTGTGGTAGACCTTCCTTTCCCACCTAATTCTATGTTAGTCATGTTCTAAAAAGAAATATGCTCATCTTGTCCTACATATAATAATTGTAAAACACCTTTTCGATTCTTAATTTACAATTATAGCCATCATGAACCAAGACTTAGACGATTAAGGACGCACATACAAATCAGTAATCGATCAATTAATCACAATGTTCTTCGTCTACGGTAAGCAACAACACACTTATTTTGTGAATAAACTACACATATCAAAATCGATGGATCCGATAAGTAACACAAATATCTTTCTTTTCACTGTCATTTTCTAAGGGATGTGTTAAATATGATTATATATATAACTTAGTTTCTTAGTGCAACTTTGGTGTTGCACGCAGTATATATATATATAGTTTTAATTTGTACAACTTGTCAACTAGAGTTAAAATTAACTTAAATTAATCTGTTAATAAACATATATGAAAATTACACCACCATTAATAATTTATAATCTTATTTAAAAATAGCTATTGACCATACACCAATTATTAAATTTCTTATTCTGATTTAAAGCTAGTGTTACTTCGGCTGAAATAACAAGTTGGTAGCGGCTGGCTGGCTTCACATGCTTTGTTTACATTATGTTTGTTGGTAGATATGGAAAGCCTTTGCCGCCAACTCCATTAAAATATATTCAACCATATACTCAAAACTAGTTGTTGAAGATGGTTTAATCTTTAAACCAGATATAATATATGGTTAATTAGGAATATATCTAAAGGGATAAATTAGAGAAAATTTATAAATATTATTTCTTAACCATGAGCCAACCCTATAGATATACATGGTTAAGCGACCCTAAGTTTTATTTTATATGTAACACATACTACTGTTATTCTGTTAATATACTCCAAATTACATTAAATAATGACACTAAAAGTGTGTTGCGTGATTGAAATAAATTATAATTGATGGTTGGAATATTGATACCCTATTTCCCTTGAATGAATTGATCATATCTTTTAATGATTTTTTGTTATGAGACAAAAATTTTTAAAAAAAACATGAGGTAAATTATTGAATTAACAATCTTTCGTATTAGTATTAAAGGGTTTTCATTTTGTATTTGTTTGGAAGCATTTTATTTATGTGCCGAACCCAACCCGAATCACTAACTCTGAGTTGATGGACATTTGAACACCAAATATGGGTTACTAATATGCTTTACCAACCCTATTTGCCACCTCCACTCCACTAAATGATATCTAATCGAATCTTTACTCCAATAATTACAAGTTTAGAAAACAATGACTGAAAACGTGTGTTTTGTTAATTTAACATTTATATTTTATAGAAAAGAGAAAGTTGACCCCAGATGGGGAAAATATTTTATGTATCTTGTAAGGGTTAACAAGCACCCTTGCTTTAAACGCATTTGTGATTTTGTTTTAATGACACTTAGCGACTCATGTAGGTCACTTTGTGCCTAGGTTGACTGATACACAAACACCCACTCAGAGAGTTTTGCTCCACCTTTGCACCGCCAACCCCCACCTAGCAACCGCACTCGGCTGTGGCACCATCGATCTTCTCTTGCCCTATTAGATCTCTTATCTTGCCCTATTAGACTTTGAATACATGTATTGAGATAAATTAACCTCAACCCTGCCGTGTGTGTGAATTAGCTAGAGGGAGAATGATGCATAGACAAACAAAACTATGAGTACAAAAAATATAATCTAGTCTATAGCACTTTAGAACAAACCAACTAATTTATAATGAAAACTATTTATCTTTTATTCGTGGTGTGTATTGTTTGTATTCGATGGAGACGAACTCAAGTATCTTGATGAAAAATAAGACTTCTACTTATATCTTGAAACATATCATCATCAAATGATAAGAATTATAGAGAGGCCTAATTAAGCAGATTGTTAGTTATTATTATAATTTATTAGTTTATGGTTCGTAACAGGTTTCTAGGTCTCGTTAAGGTTTCTATCTAATATACTGAGGTTCCTCTCCTTGTAATTGGATTCGGTTATTCAATCCAATTACATGGTATCAAAGCTAAGGCCCTCAGTATAAACCCTAGTTACCGTTGCTTATGGATCTTGTTGTTTTAAACACTTTTCGTCCTATTCCCACATGTGTCTATTGTTAATATCTATCACGGCCCTTCAGTGTTCATTGTGACACATCCCAATTCATCGCAACATGTCACTACTTATGCATGCCATTATTGGTCTTCACCGACGCTAGTGTTCATCATGACCCAACATTGTTCACCACAACTAGTAATTGATCACGTCATCAGTTTGGGTTTCTTTTTTTGTGTAGCCACTGTCGATGTGATTCCATTATTTTAATGGGAGAGAAGAAGAGTCATACTACTATAAAAAATCATATTGTTCTGGGTAGAATCAACTTTGTATTGGTTTTACGCATCCCCTTGAAACTCGATACCTTAATCGGAGTTTGTGGAGTCTATTTGTTCAGTAAGGTCTTGAAAGCATGGACAAAAAAGACCATTTTACTAAACAACCTCCTGACCCGATTTTCTAGAAATGGTGTATTGATGAAAGGAGGATTCAAATGGCTTCGCTATGGAGCCATAGATACTCAATATTGCTCAGATTTTTCTCAAGTTGAAAGTAATGTGACCATGTTTCTTCATCTTTCTCGACAAATGAATCCTTATCTTATGCGTATTATGTGGTTTAGGCCTATAGTTGACCTGAACAAGGTGATTCTACATTCTCTGATTACTTTACTGGATTCTCAATACTTCAAGATGAGCTCAATGGCATGTACCCACCGACTACTAATTTGAAGGTCTAGGATGAGTGATACACTGTATGAATGCTATGATGTTCATTAATGGTCTATCATTAAGATATTCTAGTACTCAAACCTTGTGTTGAGCAAATCTGCCGCTATTTCATTTGTGTCATACTGCCATCCACATATTTTCTTTTACGAGAGACATACGAATTAGACACGACTACTATTACAAATATGCTATGCATACATCTACATGTAAGGGTAGAGCTCGAGATTCTCATGAGACTCACATAAATGGTATTTAAAGGTAGTTAAGTCAACTTTCAATATTGCAAAAAGGTTGGAGACATAAAGTGGAATTGCCCAAATTGTTTCCTCGAATCTCGAACACCTCCTCATCCATACTAGATTGTTGCTACTCCAACTTACAAGGTTAGATAAGAGTATAATAGACATCAACAATTGTTGACCTATCATTTAACCGCTCCCGATCCATAAGTAAATTCGGCTCATTTAGAAATTAAGGATGAGCCGAGTTATTAGCATCATTTTTTGACTCGGATTGACAAGGTAATTGAGTCATCTTTCTGTATTGCAAAGAGGATGGGCACACAAAGTGGAATTGGCCAGTCTGTTTCCTTGAATCTCAGCCACCTTTTTGTCCTGACTAAACTGTTGCCACTCCAACTTACAAACTTTTATAGGAACAGTATGATAGACTCTAACAATTGCTGACCTATCATTTGACAGCTCTCGATCCACAAGTCAACTTGGCATTTAAAAATTAAAGATGAACTGAATGATTAACATCCTTTTTTAATTCAGATCTTTTTGAATTTTCATGTTCTCGTTGTTCATTTTGATGTTTTTGTTATTCATGTTCCCGCTCTTGATCTTGTTCATGTTCATGCTAAAGATTTATGATCCTGTCTCGATTTATTTGTTCGAATTTCCTGCTCGTGTTCCAATTCTAGTCTACTTATATTTGTCATGTATTATTTGTTTCAATTTGTCATGATTAACATATATGCTCTAACATGAGAAGGGGTGTTAATTATTATTATGGTTTATTAGTTTGTGGCCCAAAGGCCCGTAATAGGTCTTGTTAGGGTTTCTTTCTTATATACTAAGAGTTATTTCACTTGTAACTTTAATAAGTTAATTTAATCTATTTCACTTTTACAAGAATCAGTTAAAATAAGAAATTTTTATGTTTCTTACATATTTGATAGTACATAATCCGCCTAATTATTCAAATCTTGGTATAAACACTTCAAAATCTTTTTACTTTGCAACTCTTTATAAAGTATGATACATGTCCCAGGAGGTTGCATAAAGATTGTTAAACTCCCATAATGACTTGAAAATTGCAGAGTTAAATGTCATTAGATGCATCATTTTCTCCTATCTGATCATCGAATTCGACTTTGACATTATGGTTGTCTTTTGATAGCTTGTATAGGAAGTGAGACTCCATTACTTGTATAATAGACATAAAGGCTCAAGAAACTCAATTCAAAAACTTGTTAATTAATCCACACATAGCTAGCCACAACATATGGGTCACTAGGTCAGATATCTATTATTAATTTCTCTAAGTTGATTAACTTCTACTCATAACTTTTTATCTTGTAAAACACTTTTGGTTAGAAAATAACAAACATTTTAACGGATCAATGCATAAAACACTTAAGATAAACCTCTTGCCTTTGTTAGGGGTGTGTAAATCACTTAGATAAACATTTTCTTTATGTTGGCTACCAAATCACTATAGAGTATAAACACTTAGTAAAATTATTTGTATAGTAGATACCATATATCTAGTCATTGACCTTATAAAGGGTGTGTATAGATGCTTATGTGAATTTATACATGTATTTGTTCGCAAATAACCAATCACTAACATATTAGAGGCTTAATCATGTCAATAAACTAAGTAACCAACTAATGTGTTAGAGGTTAAATCACACCTCCTAACAAATTCAAAGTCTATACAAGTAATGGGATGATAGTTTTAAAGAAAATATTGTCATGCGTGGTGCCTTCAGTTTCCCTATAGAGTTGGTCAATTTGACGCGCTTATGATAAGGGTTATTGCTTTCATCCTGGCTTGGACTAGTCTACTTGTGTGTTTGATGTATAGACACATCTAGGCACATTTACGTTCTAGATCATTGAGGTCGTCCCTAATGAGATCCGGACGCACCAGTAAACCCAAATGTTCAAACACAATAGTAAGAAACAACTATCATCAAACATTTGGTATGCCACACCATATATTATGAATATCGTCATGTATTTGTTCAGTTTGCATGGCAACGCCCCTAACATTGGCTTCACTTATGTTTAAGGGATATTGCTCGTTGTACAAATGCTAGCATCCTGCAACCATCCATTACCCAATGGTTCGACGTCCTGAATTGTGTCTTTGGAATCACATATCAAAGCCACAACTAAGCACCCCAAACTCAAACACGACCATAGGTCCATTACCGTAGTCTAATGGTGCGCATGAGATGGGTATAGAAAAGTTGTTTTTTCAAAAAGATTCGTTTAACACAATGTCGAGTTTTAAATTTATAAAAATAATTTTTATCTTAACTAAACCACACACAAATAGGTAAGTATACATATCGTATATATAGTATAGTATAGGTAAGAACCAAGTATCGATCCATGGACACACTTGTTTAATTTTTACTACTAAATCGTTGTATTTATTTTAACGGGAAGTGAACATCATAGTAGTTTTGGTTTGACAAGTTTTAAAAGAAATTTAACAACATAAATTAAAAACAATTTTTTTGGATTTTTATATTTTTATAGAAATGATTAAGGGTAGAAGTGTATCATCTTTGTTAAAACTTCTCTTAACTCGGTTTAACAGTTAATTAGTAAACATGTGATGTAGGCTTGCTTTGGTAATTAAATTTGGAAATAACACCTTATTTTTAAGTCATATTATTCCATGATAATTAAAGAGATGCATAACTTCATGATCTCCATTAAAATATTATTTTATGTAAACAAGTTGTTTATATTAAGTATTTATGAGGTAACTAACTTTAAAGATGAGACAATCCCTTAAATTACTAAGTGAATTGTCATTTATATTTTAGTAAAAATAACATTTGTATTATACTTAAAATACCAATAAGATTAGTTAAGCTGTAAATGATAAACTTTGAATTATCAAGTATTAACTCACACAACTCTTGGATAACTATAGAACTCATGTAATAACCATCCAAGAGTTGTTTAAATTAGGTTATGTTGCACACTCACATGACAAGTAATTAACCGATTTTAGTGGATTAACATCAACAATCCATTTTAGCAACATTGTCAACATTCACATTTTAAGATGATCAATTACTACTAATACTTCATTTGGTCCATATTCATATTAGGATTTATGTTTTTTTCTCAACCAAGCCCTTACAGGAATGACAATTTTCTGGCTTATCATCAGGCTCGGTACTTGGTTTCTCTTTTAAAGTTTATTAACCAAGGCCTTATAAGAGTGAAAGTTCCTCGGTTTATCATCAAACTCGGCCCTTGGGGTATATTTTAAGAGTATTTTACATTTCTCATCAAGTGATAATTACAACATAACATTTACTTTTTATAAACCAATCATATGTTTAACCAACATTATTAAACTTCAATTAAGATTCATTATAAACCAAGATGATACTATGAAAGTTTAGCTAATACTAAGCATAAAGTTATACATCAAAGTCATACATACAAACTTGACCAAATTAGAACAATCTAACCAATTTGGATGACTAATCTTTGATGCTAATGAATTCTTTAAAGAACTTAATCTTCTTGATCTTCAAATAATGGATGGATGAGATAATTTCCTTATTAATGGTGGTGAAAGTGAGTGGGTGAAGTGTATTAATTGTTCCTTCAAGTCCATTAAATGTGGTGGATGAGCATTCAATTTATAGGCTGAGATGGGCACGGCCGTGTTGATCGCTTTGTTTTATTGCATTAAATTCTCGTCAGATGGTACATGTTGACCTTGGATACGACAGTGGTGAGCCTGGAGGTGTCATTTGTTGTCTTTTCTCTTGTACTATCAACATGGGCATGTTGAGGGTCAACATGGTCGGTATTGAGCTTCATAATCTTTTATTTTGTCTTTTCCTCTTATACTTTCAACATGGGGTGTGTTGGTGTCAACATAGGCCATGTTGTGACTTCTGAATTTTGTCTTTTCTTCGTGTTGTTCTTAACATGGCCATATGTCTTGATTCACAATGGGGTGTGTTGAGTCCGTTTTTATAGTTTTTCTTCCTATATCAGTTTGTTTTATTTTTTAAGATTATATTTACCTAGAAATAGAAATTATAAACATTAATGATTACTTATTCTAATATAATTTTCGATATTACGCTTATTCAGAGATATTTTAGTGCTGAAAAGATGTATAAATTTATATACATCATCTAACAATTTGTTGGTTCAAGAACAACATGACCAAGATTCTTTCACGACCGCTTCAATAGTGTGTCAGGCTTACGAGGTTGATTGTCTTTAAGATTTACACCTTTAAATGACCAAATTTAAGCTCTCCCAACACATAATATTTGTTGTCGGTTTATAGACTCGTTAAGTGTTTGTACATGATCTTCTGGTCCATCATACTTGTTTTCTAGCAATCGGATGAGCAAAGCAACAAACTTTATGCTCTTTTATTTCACATGATATCCAATAGATTGAAGATCAGAGCAGAAAATCCTCAGACACCTTCGCCGAATTCAGGCGTTGCCCACCAAAACCAAGCAACCAACATGCAAACATTTCAGTATTTTGACACCAACATTGTTTAGTTGTCTTTTCAAACCTTTTAGAATAAGCACAAAAGCAAGCAACGTGTTCGAACATTGATCATAAAAGACTTTGTAATACATATCAATGTTTAACCAAATATGATGCCTAATTTCAAAGTATAAAATAATATAGAAGAATTCTTCCTTCTTTCTATTGATCAATTTGTTTAGTATACTTCAAATATTTTTAGAACTTTGATTCATCTAACTATCTGTATAATTGTCTAATATAAAATCCTATGTGTCACCCTCACATTGCTCCCCCACCCCCTTTAAAGCCACCATATTATAAAGGCTCTCATTGATTTAACCCGGTTTTGACCCGTTCACGGGTCTCTCGGTTCACGGGTCATATCACTTGCTGAATTAACATCTCCCTTGTGCTCTCCTAACCAAACCCTAACCCTGTTTCATCAAATCACCACCTGACCACGACGATACCCGGAACCTAGGCTTCTACCTCCGGTTCCTCAACACTCATTTTTCCAACGCTATGTTTTGCTGCAATCGAACCCTAATCTCCTGCAGCCATCAACAACTGTGAAATCAAAGTATATTGTATGCTTGAATCGGAGATATTCCACCATCAAAAACTTCATTCCTGATGACGATGACCCCTACCATGCTCTCATAACTACTGAACCTTAAATACTGTTCTTTCAGTTAGGTATTAAAGGTAAGAAATTTGCTTATATTCATGCTTTTTTTAGGGTTTTAGGGATTTTGTTGTCGAAATTTTTGTTGGCTTATATTCTTGTAAAGTTAGACGTTGATGTTTTAGGATTTGTGATGGTTTTCTATTTGGTGATTAATTGACTGCAAAAAAGGGTTTAGTGTTCTTCGTATTTGAGTTGATTTGCTTGCTTTCGTTGGTAACTGATTGTTAAGACGCTACGTCCTTGATCGAATCTGTTATAGTTAATCAAAATTACGATGGGGATTTTATTCAACATGAAATCGCGATCAAAACCATATAAAACAATTACCTTAACTCGCTTGATTTGATGGTGGACGTGATCCAACAGATCTCGGCCAAAAAGCTTACGAACGAGCAAGTAAACGTGAAAGTTAATATAATTAAGTATAGGGTTAATGAAGGCGACGGCTTAAGGAAGCTAGGTGTGAGTTTAATTGCAAAATTATCATCGTTTATATAGAAAACGAGATTAGGGTTCATAGCGTGGATAATAAGCTACGGCCCAAGTTATAGAACCTTCTAAACGTAATTGAATGAGGGATTAGTGTCGGCTAGATGCGAATTAGGGTTTAGGAACACCTAATTAAACGTTGGTTGATGGATTTGGGCTCAAGAACAAGTTAGGGTTGATAATTAAATCAATTTGTGTTCGGGTTGGGTTTGGATCCAAGTATAAACGGGTTAGATGAAAAAAAATGAATAATAATATAACATACATTTATTTAATAACGATTAAGTAATAAACGTGCACTAACTTTATTGATTAAAATAATCCGAATAACAAAACGGGTCGGGTTCTAGTTCGTAAAAATCCAAACGAGAAAAACCGGGTTATTACAGTCTCCCCTACTTTAGGGAATTTCGTCCCGAAATTAAGAAATTACTATGACAGCACCGTTAAAATACATAATACATAACTTTGGATAGTTGAAGTAACGCTTCAAATGAAAATCCGATAAGGGCACTTATATATAGGATGTACCAGCGGCGTATCCACCATGTCCTTATCATCTTTACATTTGTACCGTTATCTTATCTACTTACGGTTCCATGTTATGACACACAACTATTCGGATCATGATTTCCATGCGATGACTTTGGTAATTACGTATGCATTCATAATTACTTAGATCGTCAGATGGTCCACATAACTCGTCCCCATTGTGTGGGTTACAAAATGCTTAAGTAAACCATGATTGTGAGGAAATAAAATTTTTAAGGAGTTTTAAATCAATGTATATAATAATTCCAGAAGTTTCAGTGGAATCTTATTTAGACATCCCAAAAATATAAGTATTTGAGGAAGACATCACTTATGAAGGTAAATAAATAAGATAAAAGTAAACTTTAATAAATGATATATTAAACCAAAAAGGAACTTTATTCATAAGATATATTATAAAAGATAAATAGTTCAAATGAGTAATAATCCAAGGCCATAAAGAGGCGTTACAATAATTAAGAAAAAGACAAAATATTCAAGATAGATAAAGAGAACGGCAAAAGTCTTCACGGTCGTTGAGTTGCATAATTGGCTTGACTTGAAGCACCATGAGGAGTTGCATGGGTAGGAGCAATTGAGGTAGACTGGCTTGGAACAACTTGAATAGGTTGGACTTGCATAGCAGGGGCTTGAGTAAAGTAGGCTTGGTACGCTTGAGCTTGGGGGTGCGGAGCTTGATAGAGTTGGGTTAAGTAAGGTTGACTTGAATTGATAGGAGGAGCTTGCAGGACATGAGGTGGTTGAGTTTGAACTTGGTGAACATGGGTTAAGTAGCCGGGTGTAGTCATGGTTTGGGCTTGATGGGCAAGAATCAGTTGAGGGCACGCATTACGAAGGTGGTTTGGGTCTCCACAATGATAGCAAACACGAGTATTATGAGCACCGGGTTGAGCATGTGGGACACGGCAAGTGTTAGCAAGGTGGCCATAAAGGTTGCATTGGGTACAAAGTCGGCAAGGGGTTTGGGGAGAGTGATGAAAGCTACACTTGGCACATAGGGGATAGGAACCAAGGTAAGTCTTCTTGTTTGGGGCAGCTTGGTTTTGGTTAGGAGGAGGTTGGTTATTAGGTTGGTTAATGGCATAAGCCTTACGCTTGTTGTTGTGGTTGTTGTTGCGGTGATTGTTGTTGTAGGAAGCATGTTTGGTTTCGGCTTTAGCATCGGATGTTGAGTCGGTTTCAGTCTTGTCGGGAGTAGGCTTGGAATCCTTGCGAGACAAGGTTCCATCCCTAACATGACTATCGGTGAGGGAAGCAGCTAGGTCCATGGCCTCACCAATGGTTAAGGGATCATGACTCATCACAGCATCACGGAAAATGATTGGTAAACCGCGAATGTATTTCTGAATGCCGCGGTTGTCGGGTTACAAGGTGAGGTACGATTCGGCTAAGTTCATGGAAACGGTTTGAGTAAGTAGAGTTATCCCCACCAACCTGTTTGAGTTCCCAAAACTCAGTCTCAAGTCTTTGCAGTTCGTGTTCCGGACAGAATTCCTTCTTCATTGCCTCCTTAAGTTCTTCCCAAGGCATTGATACGACCAAGTCAGACCCTTGGTCATTCCTCAGGGCATTCCACCATATGACAGCTCGACCCTCGAACTTGCTCGAGGCGAACTTAGTTTGTTTGGCGTCCAGACATTCACAGTGGATGAAAATATTTTCCATCTCTTCAAACCATTGCAGCAATTTGGTGGCGTTTTCCTCACCAAGAAAGGATGGGGTTTTAGTGCTCAGGAAGTTGCGGAAATCAGAATTGTTTGATGCGGCCGAAGTAGCAGATCCATTGGAGTTGAGGCTTTGGATTTGAGTGATGATTGTGGGCATTGCAGCAGCAAATTCCTTTGTGATCCTAGCAGCCAAGCGGCTATCATGAGAACTAGAGGAACGTTGATGAAGACGATGATTTCTTAGTGACGACATTCTATAAGGATCAAAAAATGAGGATTTGTAAGATGAAGGATAAATTGAGGAAATCATAAGAATAGTAAAATGTTTAATTATGTAAAAATAATAATGTTGTCGTAAGAAGTTAGGGGATTTGCACCACAAAGATTAAATGTAAAAGATTATAAGATGAGGGGGGTACATTGCGTAAATAGTTGTTAAATGATGTAGTCAATAAGTTTAATGTGTGAAGACTACATAAGGAGTTAAGTCAGTTTAAAATTAATTTGTTTAAGTTAAATTTAGATTAAACCAACGAAATATAAACTGTGTGTTGGCCTCCCATGAGCTTTCCATGGCAATTTGAATGGCCCAACGAAACTAACGATTAAAAGCAACTGAGTTGGACATCCCATGAGCGTTACATGGAAATTTGATTGTCCCAACTAATTAACGAATTAACAATGCAATGAGTTTGTCGGCCCAATGAGCGTTACATGGCGTTTTAACCGACCAAACTAAATAACGAACTATCAAAATAAAATTTAGGTAGTCGGAGTATCTTGTGAACCACCAGGTTTGATTACTCCAACAAAAATACGAAAACAAGTTAAGAAATGGATAGTCGGGATTCCCGACTAACCACTTAAAATAACGTAAAACAATAATCGGAAGGTTACTGAATTTAAGCCACGAACCACCGTGAATTCGGTTTAAAAATATTATAAGGAATGCAACCACTAATGTGGTCACGGTTGACAGCTTAGGGTGTCAGTCATATGGCATTCATGGGTCTCGCTCGGGTCCATAGGGTTGAGTATTGTGGTCAGGTTATCACCCAGGTAAGGATTAGCGTCTTACCTTTGGTTCTTGGAACCGTTTTGACAGTGCCCAACTCACAGTTTCTCACCCTTTTTCATATGATAGGGACATGCCACATAACCTAGCCCTAAGGAGAACAAGCAAAAACAACAGGTGGGAATTCTTAAGGAATTTCCCGAAAATAAAAGCAATCTAATTTTCAAAAAGTTTTCCTTGAATGTTGAGGCATAGCCTCGGAGTTTGTGTGTGTGTGCATAACAATAACTAATAAATAATCATTAAATAATTATTTAAGAAAGCTGTAACAATTTAAAATAAAACACATAAAGGTAAACAGATAGGCACGTATAGGGCTCCTAAACAAGTGTCTAAGGCAATTTCAAACGACCTATCTTAAACCTTCGGCTCTGATACCAATCTGTCACACCCCAACCTACGGCGGAAATGCCGGGGCGTGAACTGATTATCACAGCTCTCAAGGTTACTATCATGCATTATTAAAAGTGTCGATATCTATTAAATTAATTTTCAAATAACAATTATCCATACAAAATTCAAATACACAAGTACATATATCAATCAATAACAATATATCTCATTAAGTTTTCTTCTAGCATAAATCCTTAAATGATCTTGTACTTCACATCAAACGAATACCTGCATATGCGTTGAAAATAATATAGTTTTGTCAACACAAGGTTGAGTGAGCAACACACCAGTTCAAAGTATAAATAAAAATATGTATTTGCAACAAGTCATATGAGAATAACAAAATAACCAAATGTGCAAGTATAACTGAGATTTTGAGAAACACAAAGCTATAACGACTGGCGTATGATCATACTAGACTGAGATTATGTTGGACCACTCCGAATGCGAAAGCATACAAAGCAAATAAGCACATAAACAAGTAAGGTATAAGTTGTTAACACATAAGACAAAGTTGCAGTTTTGTGTATAAGTATATATGAGAAATCCAATTTACGCATATGTCCCCAAAACGTGAGAAAACGAGTAAAATAGGGGAATGTGGTACTCACCTCGAAGACGAACAAAAGTGATTAAGATAATGAGAATGTGGGAAATCACACGCGAATGTTAAGCCTAGAAGAAAATGAGAGTAAACAGACAATCTAAGTATATGAACTAGATAGATTCATGAAAACTCGATAATTAAGTTAATATTACATCCTTTTAATCACAATTAATTTAATAAAGATATTATATGTAAAATTATTAGTTTATTAAATTATATATATAAAGTATATTTATAATGATTTATCATACATATAACAAGTAAAATTTATCTTTTAAAGTATTATTAGTTTGTTAAATTAATTATTAAAATATTCTATCATATAAAATACATCTTAAAACATTGTTAGTTTTATAATTATATGTATATATAAATTTACTTAAAATTTATATATATTAAAACATAAATATTAATTTATATGCATATACACATATATGTTTACATATACGTATATACACGGACAAAAGATGTGAGAAAACAAGTGTTTTATTGTCGGTTTTCAATAAAATAGTTTTAATTAATTATTATTATTAAATATATGTTTATTAATTGATTTAAAAGAAAATAAACAAAACAGATGCTAAAAATACGGGGTGGCAGGGGGTCGAACCCGCGACCTGCGATCCCAAACCCAAAGTCTTAACAAGCTGCGCTACCCAGTGAATGTATCATAAACAAGAAACCCAATTTTATAAACAGAAACAGATTGAACCAGTTTGATCAAAACCCTAGCAACTTGATTTGATCGAATCCGTTATAGTTAATCAAAATTACGATGGGGATTTTATTCAACATGAAATCGCGATCAAAACCATATAAAACAATTACCTTAACTCGCTTGATTTGATGATGGACGTGATCCAACAGATGTCGGCCAAAAAGCTTACGAACGAGCAAGTAAACGTGAAAGTTAATATAATTAAGTATAGGGTTAGTGAAGGCTACGGCTTAAGGAAGCTAGGTGTGAGTTTAATTGTAAAATTATAATCGTTTATATAGAAAACGAGATTAGGGTTCAAAGCGTGGATAATAAGCTACGACCCAAGTTCTAGAACCTTCTAAACGTAATTGAATGAGGGATTATGGCCGGCTAGATGTGAATTAGGGTTTAGGAACACCTAATTAAACGTTGGTTGATGGATTTGGGCTCAAGAACAAGTTAGGGTTGATAATTAAATCAATTTGGGTTCGGGTTGGGTTTGGATCCAAGTATAAACGGGTTAGATGAAAAAAAAATGAATAATAATATAACATACATTTATTTAATAACGATTAAGTAATAAACATGCACTAACTTTATTGATTAAAATAATCCGAATAACAAAACGGGTCGGGTTCTAGTTCGTAAATCCAAACGAGAAAAACCGGGTTATTACAACACCCCTACGATGGAATCGAAAACACGGATTGTTTGGGAGTATCATAAAAAGGTTTCGCATCAAAGATTATTTTATTCATAATAAATCTTATGGTAAAAGGTGTAGAGATTACTATCTTTCACCATCATATCCTTTTTTTGTCGTTTCTATCGTTCTTTTCTTGTGGATAAGAATATTTAATCATGTTAACTTGAATAAGTAATTCTTCACAAATACTACCTGACAGCTGGTATAAAAGAGTTTTATGTTGCAGCTCGAATGCGTCAATGAAATATCATGAGGCTGAGGTTACGGGTCGGATGATAACATTTTTGCTCATTTCTTAAAACAGGTCAAAATGGTGCATGTATTACAGCATAGTGCTTGCATAGATGTGTGATTACTTTTCTTTGATATTGAAATTTTTTTGTATTATGGACGGCAGTATAAATTTTTAGTTATATAACAAACGACAACTAGAAAAATGTGGCTAGCAAAGAAGTCGGGACATATTTATAAGCATACGTATGATGTTGGTGTATAAAAGAATATCACTATGGTACCGCCTCCTTTTCATTTTGTATATTTTTCTTATTACGCAAAGTTACATTTATTTATGCGAGATGTACATGTTGATTTTTTGCTTTGTTACTGACAGATTTTGGGCCCACACGTTTTGAAATGGCTATGGTTGTCTGCATCGAGTAATGCCAAAGATGGAACGAGCTTTCCTACTGTACATGATAGCTTATAATGTCATTAATATGCCATATTTAATATATTTTTTTATAAGTTTTGTTAATTTTTGAAATGTAACATGATAATGGAGTCAATAGGTGATGAGGTTAATGGTGTTAGTGTTTGATTTGTTTGTGTTGTTTTGGATTTTGTGTCACTCATTAGCTTAGATGAAGATTGTTGCTTTGAAGTCAGAATATTTCAAAGTGTTTTGTTGGATGAAATTCAAATTATAGACAAGAATCGCAGGTAAAGGTGATAGCTACATGACGAACAAAGATTGACTATTTTTGGTTTGGTTTATTAGGCTATTATGTGTCGTAGATGGACTATATCGGGGACGAGTTTTGATACGTAGCGTAATGTCAACAAAGGAGCTATTTTCATTTATTGATGCATATAAACAAACCTATCCTAAGACAAAGAGTCAATCTATAAACTTAAATCCAACGCTACTATAAAACTATCCATCTCAACTGAAGTAATCCAAACATAAGTTATTGATGCATATAACCTTTAATACAAATTCTATAAATCAAAGTTTACATTTAAGTATAAACCTAATATAATAATCGAAAACCATACATATTTTAATATAAAAAGTTATGTATTTATAATAATATAAAAAAAATTCTTAATAAAACCGCGTAATACACGGGCTAAAAGCTAGTTATATATATTTATAGAATTTGAACTTTGGTTTCTTATAATTACACTTTTGAACATGTACAGTAATTAATCATTGTTTATTCAAGCAAATACTATCATCATCTTGACCCTATCCTACTCAAAGCTACTTCAAGTGTTTAACTATCATACTTTTTGTACAAGAATCAACAATTGCAACTTAACCACAACCAACGCTTTAATTCGTTGGTTGACTTTTCTTCTTCCTAGCCAACTTCTAAGTTCAATGTATTTTAAACTACTATAACAGAAGGACTAAAATACTAAAATCACTAATCAAGCGTGCACTACTACATCATTTCTGGTTAGAATTCGCACATAATTACCAACCAAACCACTAAAAAGAAAAAGATAAATATTTAATTATAACCGTTACCGACTGAATTCGAAACTCGTGAATGCTCGACAAATATAATCATCGACGACGGATTACTGACGGACATCACCCATGTAAACCAACTTAAATTTGATATTTTTTCTTTTTAACCTTTTTCCAATGGATATTTTATATTCGTAAATTCATTTATAAATAATAAATTCAACTTCAACTCTCACAAGTCACTACCCAAACACCACTATTATACAAAGAATTGAACAACTCCACTTAATTTCCTAATCTAATTAACAAAATTAATAAATCCAAACACTCAAAATCTGTGTATACTAATCAATCAAATTATCCAATAACTAAAACTTATTATCCGAACCAAACAGCCGGAATTTTTTAGCCCGGTGAGGGCTCTCCACCTCATCATCGTTAAAAACATTTTCGGGCAAGGCCGGGAGGTTCAAGTCAAAGCCGCGTTGACTATGATTCGACACGGTACCTTCATAGTGATACCTTTTATGTCCACCCAACGCTTGTCCCCTAGGAAAACACCTATGACATATAGAACACTCATGACTCTTCCCACCACTTGTTGAGGTTGTTACAACAACCAACGACTGCTCCACGTCAGCTTTACCAGCCCCGTTATTATTATTATTTTTCCTATGGCTAGCTTTATGTCCACCAAGAGCTTGATAAGATCCAAAACCCTTGTTACACACGTTACACTTGTAAAAATGCCTCGAGTCATCAGGACAGTGATCATGATCACGTGATCATGATCACGTGATCATGATCACGTGTGTTGCCACGTGCTAGAAGCATGAGGCAGAGAGCAAGGTATTGTTCTTCGGTGTCGATGCGTGGTTGTTTGGATCGTTTGCCTTTGGTCCATGATTCATGGAGATGGTTAGAGGTTGGAGTTGGAGAGTTTAGAGCTTCGAGTGCCATTGAATTGAAGTTGTGAAGGATAGGATGAATGAATATATGGTGAATTGGGTGGGTGTATATAAGAGTGAAGGTATAGGGGTAGAGTGTGGAGAAAGTTGAGTGACAAGTGGTGCAAGTGTAGTCGGTTATGAAGCTTTGCGTGTTGAAGTCACTTGTGTGCGTGTGATAAACGGCTGGCTACCCAACTATCTCATAAATAAATAAATAAATAAATAAATAAATAATAAACAACTAAGTCTTGCTTTCCAAATTAATAAGATCAGAAATAAGTGTATGCATACATACCATGTCATTAAAGCTATCGGGTGGTTTACCCAAGTACTCATTCAACCAATTAATAGGATAGTGTCATCTTAATTAAAACGACCCGGCCAAAACTATCCAATTTAAAAGGGTGGTAACCTTAAGTACCTACTCAATAATTAACAATGGGATAGTGTCACCTCTCATCATCCCAAACCATCCCAACTACTAGCTATCGAGTTCCAATACCCGCTCCAACTACCCACTCCTTCTACTCGGATAAAAGGGAAAGGGGGGATACCACCCTAGAAATCGGGAAAATCGTATATAGAGTTATACTGTGATTTTAGATGTGATACGTATGTCAGTCTATTAACCTTTCATCATTTTCTCTTTTACTATGTATGTGTATATCTTCAAGATATTTGTATAAGTGCTTACGTTGTTATTGTAGTAACTAAAAATTGGTTTTATAGTGAATGTGTTTTATGTATATAAACAAGGTTAGATACTCATGTACAACACAAGTTTAACAAATTTAATTTTATAAACATTCGAAATATAAATAAAAAGAAGTCTTGATAAACAAATTTGAGCATTAAATATAAAAGGTACAAACATACATACCGGTAAAATAATATATATATTTTTTAATAATACATTTATCACAAAACATGCAAAATATTAAATGATCGAACACAAAATAAATGTTTGTTAAAAAATTAAGTGTGAATAATAAATACAATAATGCATAATCAACCCAATTCTAGAATATTGAATTAGTTGGTCTTCTAAAATGGAACCGTACTTCGACCATTAAAAGTTGGTGCAATTTATAAAACTGTTTGCCAAGTACTAGGGGTGTTTGCAGTCCGGTTTTGACGGTTTTAGGTCAAACCGTAAACCAAACCGTTAGTAACGGTTTTTTATTCCCAAAAACCATAACCGAACCGTTGAACTTTAAAACCGAACCAAACCGAACCGTTAATAACGGTTTGGTTCCGGTTTGGTTTCACAGTTTAGGCTTTTTAAGGTTAAAATAATGAAATAGAAAATGGCTTGTTAATCAATTTCATTGCATAATGCATATCGTGCTTCCATTGCAGGGCCTTATAAGCACCATGAAATTGATAGGGAAACAATCATTTAAAGCTTGTTAAACTAATTCATTAAAGCTTTTTCTTTTTTCCTTACGTGTGTGTTGAATGAAATGTCAAATGATAAAAGCCATTTTGTTAAATAAAACAATTTCTTTTCAAGTGTAATAATCTTGAAGTTTTATTTATATACTTGTTTAAACTTCACTGTTATGTAGAACAAGAAAAAAGAATCAGTAGAAGCAATTGAAGCAGATACATAGGAGAACAAACAAAATATTATACAAATAGATCACTAAACCAGTCAAATTTTAGACAATCAAATACCTATAATATACAATATAAAAAAGATTAAATAAATTAATAGCGCACGGTCCGGTTCGGTTTTATACGGTTTGAAAGTTTTAAAACCGTAAACCAAACCGTTCGTTACGGTTTGAAAAGTTTGAAACCGACCGATCGAAAGATAACAAAAAAACCCGACCGTGAAACCAAACCAATGAATGGTTTGGGCGGTTTCACGGTTTGAAACCGAACCGTGAACACCCTTATTGCCAACAGAAGATTTTCTGGGCATTCTTCATATACTTGGGTTTTGCATTGTTGTTAGGTAGTGCAGGCCTATAAATAAGTAGCATGAATTCTTTTGGAAATGTTCTTCAAACTTAGGAAAGTAAGGTTTAAACACGCTTACTTGGATCTTCATTCCCTGAAAGTTTAACCTAGTTGTGATAGCTGAATATTAAAGAAATAAAAAAATGGTGTTAAATATTTAGCTTCTCATCATTAAAATCATTTCAATTTACCAAATTTCGTTAGCACATGAGTTGTTTGGTTTTTTATCTGTTGTCTCTCAATTTAAAAAAAAAAAAAAAATTGGCCCCGTTACGTATTAGAGACATTGATAGAAGAATTAATTACATAATTTGTTGTGTATGGTAATTAATAAAATATTACAATATATGATAATCAATGCAGGAAAATAGAAAAACATACTTGGGTGGTTAAAATGTTTTACCAAAAGAAGTAGAAGAGTTAATCCTAAATGTTTTTGTCATCATGCTATGGTATTTATAACATTATAGAATTATGAATCATTTAATGAGTTAATCGGTAATTTGAAAACAGAACAATTATTTTGAGTATGAATCAATCAACTTTATTAATTTTTAAAAAGTTATAAGTTTATATATTATGGTTAGTAATGTATGTAAGCAATTGCAATTGGTGGTGGTGGGGGGGAGTCTTAGGAATAGGGCAGCAACTTGCACGTTTTTCATATGTTTGACACCACTTAGTGTAGAGGTAGGGTACCAAAAAGACCCAAATACCCTTAAATATTACCCGCGGGTCATAGAGTGTTGGGTTTCTATGGAGATTTTAAACTTAGTTAACCATTTAACTAGTCATTAATTAAGGCGGAAGCGTGATGTCATTAAATTTTATGTACATATATCCAAATATATATATTACAAGTTCATATGTGTGTTAATCTATGAATAACCCTTGAGTTTGTGTTTCAAGATTACCATTAATCTTAAGATTAGAAACCCGAGACTAAGGATCAAATAATACGGGAAAAACTAAACTATCAAAGCTATAAACACTTACATTCTTAACCCTTTAAGAGTGTAGTTGAAGTTGAAGTAGATGATGATGTTTCTTGGCTAGCTTTCAAGGAGAAAACCTCAAATGGTTCGTACCCCGAGCCTCCAATACACACCAAGCTATGTTAGGGAGCTTGAACACTTGAAACCGAAAACCGAATCCTCTTCCTTTTGCTTCTTCGGCCGAACCAAGAAGAACAAGAGAGAAAAGTTGGTTTGCTTACTTGAAAGTCATCTTGGTTACTTGTTTTAATATCTATATATATTCCCATTCAAAACATGATCAAATCTTTTCATATATGGAGTTAGTATTTGGTCAAGTAAAGATCACTCAAGCTCCACCAAAACCATGACAAAGTTTGACCAAATCTTTGGGGTGAGGGGCCCACCCAAAACCGGCCCCAAAATATATATATATATATATATATTTATTTATTTATTTTTTTTTTAATTTTTATATATTTTATACTTTATAAAATATATAAACACCCTATCTTTTATAAACCATTTTATAAAAGAACACATAGTTAAATAATCATTCCAATAATAATTATTTGAATAAATAAATTAACCAATTAATTTATTTAACACTTTCAAGTAAGTATTCAGAACCCGATTTTCTGAATGTGTCGTGTTCTGTATTTGTCTTATAGATCTTATCTTAACAAATACATAATTGGTGTGTGTCTAACTCGTTATTGGGTATGACCCGACTTGGATCAAACACAACTAGCCACATTAACCTAATTATGTGTCTCGGGCATACGGTATTCCAACAATCTCCCACTTGCACGTGACTCATAAGAAGTTAATGCTAATGGTGAATACCGCCTAACAACAGGTCACCACCCTTAGTGTGTTTGACTAAGTGCCATTCAATAACATCATCCCCTTCAAGTCCATACTTGATATGATATAGGTAAGTCTTATCATTACATCCCTTTGTTACTAGATGTCCTGTCAAATCGAAGAGACACAGAGTGATCATTCTTTCAATGATTTAACTTAACAGGCCTTAGACATCTAAACTCTCAACACATAAGAGGAACAAATCCCATCTTGACTGCATACACCCTTGTTGACATCTCGTATGATATCTGAGCTCTTTCTTACACGTTATCGTGTTACCGAAATAACAAAGAAGAGAGTCAAGTTATCAGACTTGATGAAAAACCAGATCCAATATGCATCTCAGGTCAAAGGACACAATGATACTCGCCTTTACTCAAGGATTACTTATGATCAGTTACACTAACTCCATGCAGTGATTCTTGAGAGCGGGTCAGTCCAATATTTGTATCCCACAAATATCTATGAACTTTGGTGGCAAACCTATGCCCTATATTCATCACATGAATATCAACCAATCCGGGTTCATAATAGTCTTACCTTCATACTTGTTCCCACAAGTATGATCGACTACGGACGTTTAGAACAACATAAGTCATTCATGGATTAAACATGCAAATATAGAACATAATTCATTGAATAATTAAAGCATAATTAATTTTCATGAGATACCCATTACATTCGTTCTTATACAAACACTAAACACAGATTAAATCCACTCACTAGAATACCGAAGTCCTAATGCACAAACATGACCCTCATGCTTTGGCCTATCGAGGAGCTTCGTGAGTGGGTCCGCAATATTTTGATCGGTATGAACTTTATGAATACATATCTTTCCCTTTTCAACTTCATCCCTTATGTAGTTGAATCTGCGCTCAATGTGCCTCGTTTTCTGATGAGCACGAGGCTCCTTGATCTGTGCAATAGCACCCTCATTGTCACAGAATATCTCTAGGGGCTCCTGAATGGTAAAGATAATCCCTAGATCCATGATGAACTTTTTCATCCATGCAGCCTCTTGGGCTGCCATTGAAGCGGCGATGTACTCAGATTCTGTAGTGGATAACGCGACAACATCCTGCTTCGAACTCTTCCAAGAGACAGCGCCTCCATTCAAAATGAAGACATATCCCGACTGTGACCGAGAATCATCTCGGTCAGTTTGGAAACTCGCATCCACGTAACCCTTTACGACGAGTTCCTCCTCACCAGACCCATATATTAAAAACATATCCTTAGTCCTTCTAAGGTATTTTAATATATTCTTGACAGCCATCCAATGACTGTCACCTGGGTTGTGCTGGTATCTACTCGTTATACTTAAAGCATACGAGACGTCCGGTCTGGTGCACATCATTGCATACATAATAGATCCTATTGCCGAAGCATAAGGAACATGCTTCATCCTATCCTGCTCTTCCTTAGAGCTAGGACTTTGGGATGAGCTTAACACGGTTCCTCTAGGAATAGGTACCAAACCTTTCTTAGAGTTTTCCATCCTGAACCTTTTCAGGATTTTATCAATGTACGCACTTTGATTGAGTCCGATCAATTTCCTTTGTCTATCCCTATAGACCTTTATTCCCAAGATATATGTCGCTTCTCCAAGATCCTTAATTGAGAAACGACTACTTAACCACGCTTTAACGCTCTCCATACTTGGTATATCATTTCCAAATAAAAGTATATCATCGACATACAAAATAAGGAACATGATTATACTCCCACTAGCCCATTTATACACACACGCCTCATCACCGTTTTGGACGAAACCAAACGCTTTGATTTCTTCATTAAAACGATGATTCCACATCCGTGATGCTTGTTTCAACCCGTAGATTGATTTCCTTAACTTACATACTTTATCAGGATTAGATGGATCGACAAAACCTTCAGGCTGAACCATATGGACATCTTCCTCAAGATATCCATTAAGAAAAGCGGTCTTGACATCCATTTGCCATATCTCATAATCAAAATGAGCTGCAATGGCAAATAATATCCTGATCGACTTAAGCATCGCGACCGGCGAGAAGGTTTCATCATAATCAATCCCTTGAGTTTGCGTGAAACCTTTTGCTACAAGTCGTGCTTTGTAAGTATCTAAATTTCCATGCATATCGGTCTTCTTCTTGAAGACCCACTTACATCCAACCATTTTGGAGTTAAGTGGACGATCAACCAATTCCCAAACTTGGTTATCGTGCATGGATTGCATCTCGGCGCTCATGGCTTCAAGCCACTTTTCACAATCGGGTTGTGACATAGCATCTTTGTAGGAGATCGGTTCATCCGAATCGACCAAGTAGCAATTATCCACGAGAAATCCATATCTCTCGGGAGGTTGACTAACCCTACTAGATCTGCGAGCAACGTGTGTATGATCAACCATTTGATCACCTTCAACATCCTCGTGTTGAAAGCTAGTATCGACCAACTGTGTATCATCCAGTGATTCTTGAACCTCTTCAAGTTCCACTCTCTTTTCACTAGGTCCTTCCATAAGGAACTTAGTTTCTAAGAAGTATCATTTGCGTGAAATAAACACTTTTTGTTCACTAGGATCATAGAATATATATCCTCTATCATCCTTTGGGTATCCTATGAAGATACACCTGATGGATCGAGCCTCAAGCTTATTTGGGGTGTCACGTTTAACATAAACTATGAATCCCCATACCCTTAAATATGAAAAGGATGGAACCTTTCCATGCCACACTTCATAGGGTATTCGATCCACCTTTTTGGTCGGGGCCATATTCAAAATACGAGCCGCTGTAAGTAGCGCATATCCCCAAAATGATGGTGGTAGTGAGCTTCGTGCCATCATTGATCGAACCATGTCCAACAGTGTTCGATTCCTCCTCTCGGATACTCCGTTATGTTGAGGAGTACCAGGAGGAGTGAGCTGTGAAACAATTCCACAATCTCTAAGATGACTTTGAAAAGCATCACTTAGGTATTCGCCTCCTCTATCGGAGCGGAGTACCTTGATTGTTCGGTCGAGCTGATTTTGTACTTCATTTTGAAATTCCTTGAACATTTCAAAGGCTTCATGTTTGTGTTTCATTAGATACACATACCCATATCGACTAAAATCGTCGGTAAAGGTAATGAAGTACCTTTCACTATTCCTACTAGTGGGCTTGAGAGGTCCGCATACATCCGTATGTATGATACCTAACAAGTCCTTAGCCCTTTCATTTGTACCTTTAAAAGGTTCTTTGGTCATCTTGCCTTGAATACAAGATTCACACTCATCAAACGAACCTAACTCATTTGTTTTCAAAAGACCATTCTTTTGGAGAGTATTTACACGATTCTTGTTTATGTGTCCAAGACGACAATGCCAAATGTAGGAATCACTCAAATCCTTTTTGAGTCTTTTAGTGGAAGTTTGATATAATGAGCTATTTGAGGTATTGTCATGAACCAATTCATAAATACCGTTGTTTGGTACAGCTTTAAAATAAAAGATACCATTAGATGATACATGCATTTCTGATTTTACAAATTTAAAGTCAAAGTTACATTGTCTAAGAAGGTGCACGGAAATAATGTTCCTAGTCAAACTAGGAGCATACAAAACATTTCTCAAAACAACTTCCAAACCACTTGGAAGCGATAAAGTGAAGTCTCCTCTAGCGACCACGTGCACCCTTGCACCGTTGCCCATGAAAAGACTCACTTCGCCCTTCTTTAAGTCTTCATTCCTTTTGAACCCCTGCAACCAATTGCAAATATGAGTTCCACATCCGGTATCCAATACCCATGTGTTAGAAGAAATAAGATTTAGCTCAATATTAATCATAAAGACATTACCCGAGGCATGCCCCGCATTCCTCTTGTCTCTTAGCTCTTTTAGGTAGACCGGGCAATTGCGTTTCCAATGTCCGGTCTCCCCACAACCAAAACAAGGATCATCCTTATGACCCCTCGGTTCCACAACCTTTTGTTTCTTTGCCATAACCTGTGATTTGCCCTTACCCTTAAGATGCACAGGAGGACCCTTTCTTTTTGCTACCTTAGCCTTAGAATTGGGTTGAGATCGATTCTTGGATTTACCTTCATTGATCGCAAACACGGGTAAAACCCTTTTACCCATGCTCGCCTCGGCTGTTTTAAGCATTGAGTGAAGTTCTCCAATGTTTTTGTCCCACCCATTCATGTTATAATTTAACACGAAAGTGTCGAACCTTTTCGACAGGGAGTTAAGGATCAAATCCGTTGCTAACTCTTTTGAGATGGGACAATTGAGCTTGGCGAGGTGATCAATGTAACTTTTCATCTTAAGTACATAAGTTGAAACTGGTTGATTATCATCCATTCTACATGCATGTAAGGCTCGAACCGTTTCGAACCTTTCAACTCTTAATTGCTTAAGGAACATTTCCTTAAGTTGAGTAATCATGTCGTACGCATTATGGTTTTCGAAATCCTTTTGGATTTCGGGAACCATAGTCGCCAACATGAGGCATGACACTTGAATGGAATCTTCCGTGTGTTGGACCCAATTCATATATTCGACCTCACTTCCCTCTTCCGGTTCGTTGGGGATAGGTGTTTCCAAAACATGATATAATTTTTCTTGTTTTAGAACAATCCTTAAATTTCGGAACCAATCCGAAAAGTTATTGTGGTTAAGACGGTCTTTAGCGAGAATAGATCGGAGAGATACATTTTGGACGTTAGGGATTATGTTGTCGTCGACGTGTGCGGCCATCTGCAGAATTTTAATTAAGTTCATTTTAGTGTTTTACTTATTTTAATTATTAATACCCTTTTATATATATACCAAATATAATTAATAATTAAAATCTAGAATCCAACGATAAACCCGACTCCGGTTAGGTGACCTTTTTCCCATTGTCGGTTTATCAAGGTAGTTATTCATAACAATTGCAAACCCTTTTGCAACTTCTAGAGTTTATGGGACCGGTTCGAAATCATATTTCGTGTCGGCATGTTTATCCCATCAACACCTATTAGACCCCATGCTTGGGTGACCCTCTTCACATGGTTCCAATTTAAGTCGTCCTACTTGTATCAACTTGTAATATCAACATACAAACGGTTAGGTGACCTTTTTCCCATTTATATGCCAATATTACCTCAACATATTAATTTACTCTACGCGGTTAGGTGACCTTTTTCCCACTAAGAGCTTACTAATATGTTAAGCGTTATACAAAAGGATGGTGTTTAACTTGTTATCCTTAATTTTAAAAGGGATTTTTAGTTTTAATAATCCTAGTTATAAAACTTTAAATCATGTTCTAACATGCATTTAGTAACATGATTATTTTGAAACCATTTTCAAAATTCTAATTTATAATAAAACCATTTTATTATGGGCGTGAGACGACTAGTTAATAAATCCATTTTATTAAACTACGTGTCACATGATTACCGATAATTGTTAGAACCCGTTTTATGCTTTGTTAATTAATTCTATGTGACGAAGTTGATATCCTAATATCTAACAACCACATAATCAAACAATCAATTAACAAGCATACACAATTATACTAGACACGAGCCACTAAGTTAGACCACACTTGTTAGCCGAAACAAGTGTGTGTCTTAGGTCCGATCCTAAGGGACACATGACACATGGATGTTGTAGCTCCCACTCGATCCCGCATCCAAATGCGTCAAGCATCTTCTTCAACCCCGTTGTAATCCATTGGGATTGAACTTGGACCTTAGCTTCCAATTTTGCAACATTCTTTAATTTTACAAAACAAAAGTCCTAATACATTTTTCTATAAAATAAAGATATTGCAAATAATCTATTTATTACATACCCATATGAATAAATAATTACAAAATTGCCCCTAATTAATTATTACAAACCGAAACTTTGAATAATTAATAACAATCACAACAAACATCCATTTGGTCTACGGCTCGGTCTAGTTTTAACAAACATAACCCGTTATGTCTTAGGAACCCGTTCCAAAACCCCTTGACCTTATCGGGCCTAGACTAACCCAATAATTTGATTATGGGCTTCGGCCCACATGTGCAAAACACATGGGCTTCGGCCCAATAGAAAGTCTCATGGGCTTCGGCCCATTTAACCAAAAATGGGCTTCGGCCCATTTCACTTTCTCCCCTTTTTTTTTCTCGGTTAGCCCATTAACCAAAACAAGTGGGCTTCGGCCCAATATCACCCGAATTGGGCTTCGGCCCATTTACTCGGCTTTATATTTTTTTTTTTTTTTTTTTTGAACAAAGCCAAAAATTATAACAAGATTAAATACAAAAAAATCATGCATGTTAATATTTGTATAAAATCTTTCAAGGGGAAAAATATAAAACCGAAAACCCGAAGCTTAGTTTCCTGTATCCCGGCTCTTGATGCCATTTGTTGGGTTTCTATGGAGATTTTAAACTTAGTTAACCATTTAACTAGTCATTAATTAAGGCGGAAGCGTGATGTCATTAAACTTTATGTACATATATCCAAATATATATATTACAAGTTCATATGTGTGTTAATCTATGAATAACCCTTGAGTTTGTGTTTCAAGATTACCATTAATCTTAAGATTAGAAACCCGAGACTAAGGATCAAATAATACGGGAAAAACTAAACTATCAAAGCGATAAACACTTACATTCTTAACCCTTTAAGAGTGTAGTTGAAGTTGAAGTAGATGATGATCTTTCTTGGCTAGCTTTCAAGGAGAAAACCTCAAATGGTTCGTACCCCGAGCCTCCAATACACACCAAGCTATGTTAGGGAGCTTGAACACTTGAAACCGAAAACCGAATCCTCTTCCTTTTGCTTCTTCGGCCGAACCAAGAAGAACAAGAGAGAAAAGTTGGTTTGCTTACTTGAAAGTCATCTTGGTTACTTGTTTTAATATCTATATATATTCCCATTCAAAACATGATCAAATCTTTTCATATATGGAGTTAGTATTTGGTCAAGTAAAGATCACTCAAGCTCCACCAAAACCATGACAAAGTTTGACCAAATCTTTGGGGTGAGGGGCCCACCCAAAACCGGCCCCAAAATATATATATATATATTTATTTTTTTTTTTAATTTTTATATATTTTATACTTTATAAAATATATAAACACCCTATATTTTATAAACCATTTTATAAAAGAACACATAGTTAAATAATCATTCCAATAATAATTATTTGAATAAATAAATTAACCAATTAATTTATTTAACACTTTCAAGTAAGTATTCAGAACCCGATTTTCTGAATGTGTCGTGTTCTGTATTTGTCTTATAGATCTTATCTTAACAAATACATAATTGGTGTGTGTCTAACTCGTTATTGGGTATGACCCGACTTGGATCAAACACAACTAGCCACATTAACCTAATTATGTGTCTCGGGCATACGGTATTCCAACATAGAGAACCCTCTTATAAACCACCCGCGGGACACTCGGGTCAACCGCACGTCATAAATGACGAGGAACGTCCTCATAACACACGGGGAAGCATCCTGGCATCCTTAAAAGTCATCCGCAGGACAAGACATCTGTCCGCCTAAACAACCGGAAGGCAATGCCAGTAGGACAGCTGTCATCACTCAAGTATTCTCTAGAAGAAGGTTTACGATTCTAACTTGGGGAACACATAACATATTAACCAATGAATAAAGGAAACCTGGCCAGGTTGTTATAACCGTGCACATGGCCAGGGTGCAATCCGTCCTATAATTTGGTGACGCGTGTCCAGGTTGTTATACCCATGCACATGAGACGTATAGCATAACCTATCACAAGAGGACACGTGTCCAGACGGTTATCAGAGATCTTCTAGAAGAGGACAGCTGCCCCAATCATCATTCCTTCATCCTTCGGCTATAAATACCTTGTCAAACGGTATGAGGTATTCATTAACTCACATATATTCTGACTACACTTAGTCTCTGTACTTCAGTATTTTCTTCATTACGAACGTTACTGATTCTCACACCGGAGGGTGGTTGCAGGAAGACCCCCCCTCTTGTCCTTCCTGTAACGAGACTCACGGTGTTTGTTTTGCAGGTTATGGTCACTGGACTTTAGGGAGCTTTACTCATATCGTGGTAGTAGTTATCGTATTGTACCCTGTGGACTCATTGGATCCACGACCCATACCTGGGGAGCGGATCCGTGTTTCTTCATTGGCGCCATCCGTGATTTGTGTTAGAACAGCAATAGTTTTCGTTGGTTTTTTAGTTCGTTTGATATGAGTAAACTTCCTGAAGGGCCGACGGGAACCCCTGCAACTGAGTCACGTGTAACTAACACAGAAGCACCTCCGGGTCTTAGTGTTTTTGCACGCATCACGACTCCAAGTGGCCGTACTCTTGAGCGAGTCACAGCTCCAGGGTCACGGAACATTGACGTAACACCTGGGGGTTTTACCCTAGAGAACGTCACAGCACCAACCGGTACCACCCCCAGATATGGGACGGGCCTCGGCACCGGAAGGTTCTAATTTGGGTAATCTCAGACGGATTACGGAAGAAACTCGCCGAAAGCGGTCAGTGTTGGATCTAGAAAATGATTCAGGTGACTCTGACGTGGCGAGATCTCATAGACGCAATTCCAGATCCAGAGGAGCCTTGACTCCTGAAGAGTGGCTCCATGTGCAACAACAAAGTTTGGTGGCTGAATACGAGCGTAGAAAACGTAACGAGCAACTTCACGCCCGCGCTTTGGATTATGAGGAATTCCCTAGGGGATCTCCTTCTCCTCCACCAACAGTGTGAGGAAGTCAAACCCGTTACAGTCAACAGACGGAGCTAGAGTTTGGCGAACTTCCGAGGCTACGTCCTCGTCCTCGCATAAATATGCGGGTGCCATCTTATTTAGATGAGTTTGACGGTTATGATTCATCCTACCACCCGGGAGATTACAGTATGTATACCGGAGACAGTAGGATGAGTTCTCAGGCAAAAAGCAGCCGTCCGCATGACATAGTCCGCCATACCGAATACCATAGCAATGCGGAACGAGACTTTACTAAACCATACCGCCCCGCGGCATTCGCTGAAAAATCAAAGTTCATAGCAAGTATTGGCACAGCACCCTTTCCCGTTAATACTAAGATACCTACATCGGTGGGTAAGTATAATGGTATGACTGATCCAAGTGATCATCTCCAGAACTTTATTGCGGTAGGTGGTGTTAATGGTTGGACGCTGCCTTATTGGTGTCACATGTTCGCATTGACACTAACAGGGGCAGCAAGAGAATGGTTTGAAAAGTAACCTTACGGTGAAATTTCTAGTTGGGACGATCTGGTGAAAAAATTTTCCCAACACTTCAGCCAGCAGAAAAAACATATGCGAGACCAGTCAGAAATCTTGGACGTCGTCCGCCGTGATAACGAGTCCATAGAAGATTTTATTACCAGGTTCAATGACGAGAACTTGAACATTGGCGGAATCAGTAAAGACATGCTTCGCGGTGCCTTCCGCAAAAACGTCAAATGTGATGATTTAGTCCGCACACTTACAGGCAGAGATGGAATGCCAAAGGAGTGGGACGACCTGATGACTGCGGCAAAGGTGTAAGCTAGTACTGAGAAAACATTGAGGAATGGTAACCCAAAGCAAAAAATTTAAAGTTGAATTTCAGAATCCGAGACCTAATAGACAGGCGAAAGGCCTTATATGGTCAAGGCTTCAGCCAAGTGAGGAAGCATCAAAACCATTTGATGCAAGATCCCTCATAGGCAACAAGAACAAAGCGGGATCCGCAAACCGAAGTCCCAACAATTGGACTCCTCTTTCAAAGACTCATGCTGAAATTCTCACCACAGAGAATATAAAATTTAGAAAGCCACAGCCACTAACAAGAAGATCATTCTTGGATGCTACCAAGCACTGTTCGTATCATGATGTAAGGCCCCGTTACCGGTAGCCCTACTTTCGTGTTGGATTTACTCATAAACGCAGTTCTAAATATCAGAGTTAATTAAAACATTCGCGGAATATAAAAGCCTTCATAAAACATTTCATAACAAAACACATCTTGTCTTAAAACGTCATCTTGTCTTTCAAAATAAACAAAACATTAAACTTAAACGTCTTGAGTCTTACGATGCCAGCCTCTTATTCAGTGCCACGTGTCTCCTCAAGCGAGCTGCCTCATCCTATTCACCTGCGTGCATACTAAAAGTCAGCTACGCTGAGTGAGTTCTAGTTAATCATACATTATACAATACACACAAACTTATATTCTTTCATTCATACTTTCATACTTTCATACTTTCTTTTATACTAACTTACTTTCATATCTTACGTTATAAAGAGCATTACGCCCTACATTCCTCAAGTATTATTAGGGCTCGGTACCCTCCTTCCTCGAGTATTATTAGGGCTCGGTACCCTCCATCCTCGAGTATTATTAGGGCTCGATACCCTCCTTCCTCGAGAATTATTAGGGCTCGGTACCCTCTTTCCTCGAATATTAGTAGGGTTCGGTTCCCTAGTTCTCGAATATTAGTAGGGTTCGATTCCCTCTTCGTTACCATACAACCATACATCATACCTCGAGTATTATTTGGGCTCGGTACCCTTTTCATAACCATACAACCATACAACCATCCTTTCCTTCTTTTATTAACTTTATCACGTTCATACACATAAGCATACGTATCATACTTACCTTATACATAGCGTTACAACCTGACAGTACGTGCAATATCCGAAGATCGTTCACATACCATCAAGCAATCATTCATACATTTCACATTATTCACATAAGGCATACACTTATCTCTTAGGATAAGCGTATTAACAAACATATTGAGTATGCACACAGCCCCGAAAACATAACACATAAATGGGGCTAGAAACTCACCTGAATCCTGTTACGCTCTCCGTTAATCGTTATTCCCTTCTTGAGCTGTGCACGGCTAACTGTATAATATTTACATGTATCAATTAACTACTACTACTCATGTTATATTTCTATCTTTATATAACCCACAACGAACGGGGGTCCGGGGACAACGCCCCTGGCAGCGGGGTCTAGGGGCGGCAGCCCCTAGCAGGGTCCAAGGGGCAGAGCCCCTGGCTGGGGTCGAGCTGTAATTAATTATAATTTCGAATCATTAATTAATTTGCTAATTCAAAAGTTCAAGGGGTGAATTGTAATTAATTCATTCTTTTCTAAGTCCAGGGACTGTTTTGTCATTTTATTAAACTTTCTAGTTCGTTATTCAGTCTTTAACGAATTGACTTATCTTAGTGAACTGGTCATTTGTAACGAACTGAACCCTCTAGCGAACTGGACCTCTGACGAATCCGTCCTTGTACGAACCAGTCCACATAGCGAATCAGTTCAAGTAACGAATTGGACCTTCTAATTCGTTATCTCCTTTAACGAATGGCTATAACGAAATGGGGGGGGGTTAATTCGTTATCTTTTCCCTAACGAATCAGGACACGAACTAAGGCTAGTTCGTTATCTTTCCTCAGCGAATCTACTTAACGAATAACCCTTAATTCGCTAAATTCCCGTTAGCGAACTAGGGTTAGGTCAGGGAATGTCAGAACATTCCCTGACATACCCTTAACCTCGTATTACTTTTCCGGCGCCGTCATTGCCGGAAAGCCGCCGGAAAAATGCGAACTCAACGGAAAAACGATTTTTAACTCGTTTTTCACCATTTTTCGCCTCGTTCGATCCAGATCTGAGCTAGGGTGATCCCTAAGCTCATCACGGGTTCGGTTTATACCCGATTCCACCCGGATCTCGTGATTTAAACGGTTTAAAGGTGTCGGCTCGTCGTTTCGCAACTTTATCTAACGGGTTAAGCTCATACAATATTAAACTATCGTTACCTCAGGTCGGTGCTCGGTTTCCTTCTTGATTTCGGCTAGAGATAAGGAAGAACTAGAGAGAAATCTTAAGTGTGTGTTTTGGGTGGTGTTTGGAATATGTGTGAATGAGGATTAAATGGATATTAAGGGTTTATATATTTATGGATCATGGGCTTAAGCCCATGGTCTTTCCTTCTTTCTTTCCTAACCCAAGTCCATAACCCATATTCATTTACCCAGCACCGGCCCAACTCGTATTCTATTTATCTAAACCGATAACGACCCACTATGAAATAACGAAATTTATTTTTATTATAATAACCGAAAGTAGGATGTTACACATGACGACATTGGTCATAATACAAATGAATGTAGAACATTGAAAAATGAAATAGAGACGACTGTGAAATCTGGAAAGCTCAGGCACTTGGTAAAAACTGGAAAACCGGACAACGGGAAAGCAACCATTCGAGACATCCAAGGCCCGGGTAAGAAGCAAATTAAAGATTTGAACGTTCATATGATACAAAGCGAGTCCCATACAGGGAATAAGATGAAAGAGTCTGATGATGAAGAGTGGAAGAATGAACCAGTGATCTTCCCTCGAATTAAAGGAGGCCCGAACAATAAGAACCCCCTGATCATCACTGCTCTCTTCGGACACATCGTTCTCATTACGTCTTCTTTGACACCGGCAGCACATCAGATATCATGTATGAACAATGCTTTGATCAGCTTGACGAAGAAGATAAAGAAAGATTGAATCCAGTGTCGGGATTCGGAGGAGAAATAATGCATCCGCGGGGTGTAATTTCATTTCCAGTCACTCTGAGCGATGGAATTCATTCGAGGACCGAGGAGGTCGAATTTCTGGTTTTGCCAGCAACATCAAAACATGACATTATCCTTGTGCGAGAAGCGATTGGTGATTTCAATGCTCATCCGTCCACGGCACACGGTGAAGTGGGAGTCCCAACTTATACTGGCATCGCAATAATTCATGTTAATAGGCACTGCTTTGCAACCGAGAGCTCAAAGCCCAGCAAGATCCCAAAACAAACTTTGAGAACTGAACCGGAAAAGTGGGTCTTGAACAAAGATTTCCCTGATCAAACTGTAATAATTTGACCTGCTATCTCCGAGATAGTGCGGACTTTCTTGAAACAGTTATTATCAAAGAATGTCGATGTTTTCGCATGGCAACCTGCGGACATGACGGGTGTCCCGCGGAACATTGTGGAACACAAACTAAGGGTAAACCCATTGTTTACGCCAATTGTTCAAAAACAACGTAAGATGGGTCCGGAACAAACAAAAGCAATGAATGAACAAGTCCAGGACCTCTTGCAGGCAGGGATCATTCGTCCAATCGTTACCAAACTTGGGTCGCCAACCCAGTTACCGTCCCCAAAAGCAATGGGGCATGGCGAATGTGTATCGATTTCAAGGACCTAAATAAAGCACGTCCCAAGGATTGTTTGTGACACTCGTCAATTTCAGGTTAACTCCGTTAATCCAAACTCCGTCAATTCAAACTTAAGATCACTTGATCTATAACGCACATCTCATTACATTGAAACTAGGGTTTTAAATGACACATGACAATCACTACACATGTAGTCTTTTGGGATTGCACCGAAACGCAAACGAGTTGACTCAAACCATTGGTGAACAAACGAAAAACATCAAAACAATAAATATTTGATAATAATGTGTTAAGTTATATGCTACTTGATATTTATACATAGAACACAAAATTCAAGAGTCAAGGGTTATTAATTATACTAGATATTGAATAACAAGAAGTAGAGGGACTTAAGTGTAACAAGTTAATATTAAATAATAACAAAAACCCTAACCTCCCTCCCTCTCCCTCACAACCGATCGCCCCCCCCCCCCCCCTCTCCCTCTCCCTTGGCTGTCGTCACATCACACACACATACATACAAGGATTTTCAAGTTTTGTTGAAGAATTAAGGTGCTAGATAGGTAATTAACAACTACTCTATGCATTCTATGTGTTTAATTTTGATATTGAACGGGTTAATCAAAACCCTAATTCTTGAAATTGATGAATAAGATGAGTTAGGGTTTGATTATATGCTTGATGATGAATTGCTAATGAAATTGATAACTAGTTGTGTTATTGTTGCGTGTTAATCACTTGTTCTTTGATTTTAAACTCTCAAGAAAAACCCTAACTATGTGTGTAATGTGAAATTGATATGCATGGTTGGTTAATCTTGTGTCTAGAGTGTTATATGCATGGATTATGATTCATAGATTGTTGTTATGTTGAGTTTTGATGTAAACTGGTACTGGACAGATTGTTAAATTGATGTTTAGACAACTGTAACTGAATGTTAATTTAGTAATTGGTCGAAATTATTAACACTACAGTGTACTAGGTTGAGTCTAGTTTCTAAAAAGTCCAAGTTTGTAATTTTTGAACGTGTAAAAGTTAACTTTTATTTATTTTACAAAAACGTAGTGCAAGTCTGAATTGTGGGGTCTGCTGTTAGGCTGTTTTGAAATTATCATATCTCATAAACTACAAGACCAAATGGGTTAGTTCCACTTCTGAAAGTTAACATATTGAGTTAATAATCTAGCCCAATTGGTCTTGCATTAATTGAATTTACCATTTAACGGTAATAACAAATATCATTCTGTTGCGCACGATTTTGACTGCTGTGAGTTTACTGTAATGTTTTTGTCTTTGTGAGAAAACTATGTGGAATAAAAATACAATAAAAATATTTCTGGAAACATAACTCATTTTTGCTTCTGTGACGAATTTTGGTAAATTAATTGATGTGCTATGATCTGTTGAATTAAGTAATCTTTCCAAGTAGAATTCTGTCTTGATAAAACTAGCTGCTGAACTATGTGAAAATACATGAAACGTGTTTGTTGATCGATATTTGCTATGTTTTTGACTAAATTGCCCTTGTGGGGAATAATTACTAGTAATGTACAATGTTAGTACTTGATACTTATGTAGTTGTTTACACATGTAACGTGTCACCAATGTGTTTGTCGAGTCACACATAATTCACAAACGAAACACGAAACGTATCTCATGCATAGGTATTATGTGCTGAGTCTAAAGACTCAATAGTAGTTTAAATACTTAGAGAATCTCATTTTTGTTTAAGAGAACTAGTGAGGATTTTCTTTGACGCGCATCTCTCGGTTGACTTATATTTGAATTCTTTGCAAACTGTGAGTTTCACGTCCCCTTTTTACTCTTTTAAACGCTTTTTATTTGGGGGAGATAACATACTCCAAACGCTTTAGATTTTGTTATTAGTTGTATATCACTTGTAAGGCTAAGTGGCAAATGAACCAACTAAAGTCTTTCATAACATCGAACCGTTTAGTATTTGTATGTTACAAAGGCTACCATCAGATCCGCATGGCAGCGGGTGATGAGGACAAAACAGCATTTCGTACCGATCAAGGCACCTTTTGTTACAAAATGATGCCTTTCGGACTAAAAAATGCGGGAGCCACGTATCAACGATTGATGGACATAGCATTTAAAGGTCAAATTGGTCGAAACTTAGAGGTGTATATGGACGATCTTGTAATCAAAAGTGTTGAGGAAGATCAGATGCTGAGAGATATTGAAGAGACTTTCGAAACATTGAAAGGTATTAACATGAAGTTAAATCCAGCCAAGTGTTCATTTGGAATGGAACAAGGAAAATTTCTGGGAGTGATTGTCACGGACGAGGGCTTCAAAGCTAATCCAGATAAAGTTCAAGCCATAGCCCGCATGCCTTCCCCGTCATCCCTCAAGGAAGTTCAGACACTCAATGGGCGTTTGGTTGCTTTGAATCGATTCTTGGCAAACCATGCAGCCAAATCTCACCCATTTATCTCAACACTAAGAAATTGCCTTAAGAAAGCACATTTCAATTGGACTGCGGAAGCAGAACAAGCTTTTTTGAAGGTTAAAAATGTTCGATGGAGCTGCCCAAGTTAACAGCAACATGTGCGGGGGAACCTTTAACGATATACCTATCAGCGTCATACATTGCCATCGGGGCCGTCCTCTTGATAGATCGAAAGAATATTCAAACACCGATCTACTACGTCAGCAGAACACTATCGGACCCGGAAACAAGATACTCCATGCTTGAAAAACTTGTTTTGGCACTGGTCTATGCTGCCCGACGCCTCCGCAGGTACTTTCAAGGGCACCCCATCAATGTTTTAACCGGATAAAAGCTCAAAAATGTTCTCAGTAAGCCCAAATTATCTGGCCGATTGGCCAAATGGGCCATCGAACTAGGTGAACATGCAATAGAATACAAACCTAGGCCAGCAATCAAAGGGCAGGTGTTGGCGGACTTCATGACAGAAGTTCCGCATCACAAAAAAAAGAATGTTTAATCGAGCAACAACCTCAAGCACCTCCGGAATTGGGACAAATTTGGTCCTTATTCACGGATGGAGCTTCAAGCAATGAGGGATGTGGCGCAGGCCTCAGGCTGGTCAATCTCGAAGGCCATGAGTTTACATATGCCATAAAGCTGGACTTCAAAAGTACCAACAACGAGGCAGAATATGAAGCTTTCTTGGCAGGCTTGCGGATAGCCAAAAAGCTCGGGGTTAAACATTTAGAAGCCCGGGTGGATTCCATGTTGATTGCAGGACAGATCAATGGTACATACGAAGCAAAAAACGATATCATGGCTTCATATGTGTCACAGGCAAAGGATTTGATGCTTCAGTTCTCTTCTTGCAAAGTCATTCATATAAAGAGAAATGAAAACAAATCAGCGGATGCTCTCAGTAAATTGGCTTCAACGAACTTCGAACATTTCGCCAAGGACATCCGCATTGAAGTATTAGATCGCCCGTCTGTTCCGCAACATCAGGTTTTAGTGATCCAAACAGGAGTAGAATCCTGGATGACACCCATTATGACATACTTGTCATTTGGAGCACTTCCGGAAGGAAAAGCGGCGGCCCGGAAGATAAAGCACAAAGCCTTGAACTATCAGATTCTTGATGGTGTTTTGTACCAACGTTCTTTCCTCGGACCACTACTTCGATGTTTGGATGCCGAGGACGCGAATTACTTAATCAGAGAGGTTCATGAAGGCATTTGTGGTCTTCACACGGGTCCGCGGATGGTTGTAGCAAAAGTAATGAATGCTGGATATTACTAGCCGAGGATGCATATGGATGTTGTACATGAAATCAGAAAGTGTGATTCATGTCAACGCCATGCTCCTAACACGCTTCGACCAAAAAACGAGTTATTCCCAGTCACTTCAGCTTGGCCGTTCCAGAAATGGGCAGTTGACATAATGGGACCTTTCCCTGAAGCCCCCGGACGTATCAAGTTCCTGATAGTAGCCGTCGACTACTTTACGAAATGGGTGGAGGCCAAACCAGTTGCTTCTATAACAGCAGCGAGTGTTAAAAAATTCTTGTGGGAATTCATCTTATGTCGTTTCGGCCTCCCTCTAGAGCTCGTTAGTGACAACGGGACACAATTCGCGGAGAGTGGGTTGCAAGAATGGTTAAAAGAGTTACACATTTCTCAAATCTTCACCTCTGTAGCCCACCCGCAAGCGAATGGTCAAGTCGAAAGAACAAATCAGACGATCAAAGAGGGAATCAAAATGAGGCTGGGAACAAAACGAACGGGATGGGTGGACGAATTCTCCCATGTACTATGGGCCTTCCGCACTCAAATGAATTCCATCAATTCCGAAACCCCCTTCAGTTTAACATATGGCACAGAAGCCATGATTCCCGCCGAGATTGGTATCCCATCCGCCAGAGTCCTTATGATTGAAGATAATGATCATGAGCTCCGGATGAACCTCGACCTCCTCGAGGAAAGGAGGGAAATGGCATCGATCCGCGAGCATAATTACAAACGACAGTTGCAAAAGTATTATGACTCGCGGGTTCAAAGATGTGAATTCGATGCGGGAGATTATGTCTTCCGCAGTAACGAAGCCTCAGGGCAAGAGCCTCCGGACAAGTTGGCCCCTACATGGGAAGGACCTTATAGAATTCAGAAAGTTCTGTCTAAAGGTGCCTATAAACTAGAAAGGTTGGACGGGACAGAGGTCCCTAGAACTTGGAATGGGGCCCAACTGAGGAAATGCTACATTTAGTATGTTTATCTTTTAGCCTCCGTGCCTAACTAGAAGTTCACAACATATGTAATTTCATTTCTTGTATTTTGGCTTATGCCTCAGTTATGAAAATTTTCATTTCATTCATTTGAGACTTGTATCATTAGGTAATCCTTTATTGGCGTACAAAGAAGATCCTACAAAACACTTATATTATGACAAATAAACAAAGTGTAACGGATGCAAAATTAAGCCTTCTTTATTCATACAAATGGGATTATAACAAAAGGATCAAGTTACAAGAGCAAAAAAAAAAAAAAAAAAAATACTATGGTGCAGCATCACTGTGCCCCGCACCTTCACCTTCCGCATATTCATTATCTCCTTCTTCTTCTTTGTTTTCTTCATCAAGTTCAAGAAGAATCTTTAATTGCGGAATGCTATCCTCCTTGTCCGCAAGCGCGGATATCTGTTCCGTCAAAGAAAATTTCAGAGAATCAAAGTCCATTGATTTCTGTTTAAGGATAGCAACAGTATCCTTGCTAGCTAGGACATACTCCTCAGGAAGCTTGGAGGTTGAACCAAACTGATAGCCTTCTTGGAAACCTAGTTGGCGACCAGCCTGCTTCGAAGCTTTAAGGAGGATAGCAACACAATTCTCAAGTTCATCACTAGCCCGAACATTGGCAATGACCTGATAGAACAATTACACATAAGTAACTCTAAATATACTTGGAACATTTATGATGAGAATAAGGCACATACCTTGGGAATAGCTTCCGTCAATAGCCATTTTTGGTCCGCCTTGGCCCGGACAAGCTCCATTTTGTGTTGAGCACATTCCAACGATTGATTTCGGCTCTTGGTGTTAAGGTCAGATAAACGCTTGTCCTTGGCTGCTGATTCAGCCTGAAGAGCCTCCATTAATCTGGCTTGTTCTTCCAACTGTTTTTGGAGAACAGCCTTGGCTTCCTCAGCAGCGGACCGAGCAGCTTTTTCCGTCTCCAGGGCCTGGCTGGCCTCCCTAGCTTCGTTTATAGCTTTAAGAGCCTCTTGTTTAGCATCAAAAGCAGAGGCCGCCAGCTCATCCCATTGTTCATTCATCGCCAACCAATCTCTGGTTATCTCATGAGTATTGGACATAGTATTCGCCAAATAATAAGAACGAGAGTTTAGTAATTCCTGGCGAATACTAAGGCGACGTCTCTCCTTTTCACCATGAGGAAGACACTCCCCCAGAAATTCAAAACATGTGTCCACGTCACGGAATGTTGAATCCCGACGCAAGGACCAGTTAGGCTGGTGCGGGGTGGGATCTTCCTCCCCAGGAGAGGGAGAAGTCAGGAAGCATATGGAAATGTGCTCACGCCCCCTTGATCCCTGAAGCGGTAAACATTATGAGAGGGTGACACCGTAGTATGTTCAGTTGTGTCACCCCCTTCTTCTTCAGTGGGGAATCGTCTGCCACAACTACTGGATTTTCAACAGTGTTAGGAGACGGTGGTGGCGGACGAAGAGGTGAATCCTTCAAACCAGAATTACCCTCAGAAAGGTTATCCAGGTTCACTGAAAAGTGTTAACAATGGGTTAGAAATTCTCCAACTCAAAATAAATAAAGAGTAGAGACAAAATTTACATACCTAGAGAAGGGTCCTCTGCATCAAGTTGTTCTAAACGGGCTTCCAAGGCGGAAGAAGTTGTTTTCTTGGATTTTTTTTCTTCTTTAAGGCAATCTTCACAGGCGCTTACCCGCCGCCTTGGAAACACCCATGTCAACAACCAGACGTTTACCCTCAGCAGCAGCGTCATCAGGTTCTGGACCCTCAACTTCCGCGGTAACATCAACGTTATCATGGCCTGTTGCCTGATTAGTCGTGGCTCGTTGACGGGTAAGACCTGCAGTTGAGCTCACAGCTTTATTAGCATCAGTTGAATAAACTTCTTCGCAAAATGATGACTCCTCGCTAGACGAGAAGAGCACAATCATTCCGCTAGAAGTAAGAGCAGTCACAGGTTTGGGTTTCAAAATGCCCTCACCTTTCTGGATGCAATCTTCAACATACTTCTCACCTTGGGCATACATTGGTTCAGAGACCAATGGCTCCGGACGAAGAGCAGTAGGGAACAAAAAGTTGTCGCTCATCCGATCCAGAAAGGAACCATCTTTTGGATCAATCGGACGTCGCACCATCATGCCCCCTTCCTTGTCCAACAAGGTACTGAAGGCAGAATCTTCACCTACACAAATATGTAAAGTCAGAAATTATTCATATTAAGAAAGAGACGGAGGCCATAAACAAACTCAATCTTATCAGTTTTCTCATAATATGGCTCCAATGTTGGGAATGGCCACAATCGGCTCATCTTTGCACTCACCATTGCGCCCTCGTGAATAGGACGCATGGGAGAAGGAGTAGACATCAAGGTCTTAAACCATGAAAGACCTTCATGAGCGACCGCAGGAACAACAGGCGGAGGAGTGTCCGCCTTGCGTTTAGTCATCCAGAAAGGGATAACGTCCTCCCGGATCCAGAAAAACTTTGGCTTCCAGCCATGAAGGCTACGGAGCCACTCCGTTCCTATGATCCTCTTCTCGATGGTTGCAAAACTACCACCCATCGCGAAAGGTCATTTTGTAAAAAACGGCAAACATGCCAACGGTGGGTTCAAGGTTGTGAGTTTGGCAACAGAATTCGAAGTGTCGAACCCTCAACATCCCGAATGGATGGATCTGTGAAAGATGAATTCCGTAAGATGTCAAGATCGATTGGACAAACTTAGTAATTGGAATCCGGAAGTTCCCCGTTGTGAAATGGTCTACGTATACAGCCATTTTATTCGGAGGAGGGCTAGTGGCAATAGAACCACTAGCAGGACGTTCCGGCTCCCACTCCGTCGCCAATCTGTACACGTTGACGACGTCATTATAATCTTCTTCCTTAAGGCAGACGGTAACTTCACCGATAGAAGAGGTACTCTTTTTCTCTTTAGCCATTTCTATATCAGAAAGGTTAAAAGAAATCTCAGAAAGACAAAGAAATTTTGGAGAAGGTTGAAAGGCCTCAAGTGTTTGAAGAAATATGAAAGTGATAAAGTTTAAATGAAAGCCACAAGGGTTGTATTTATACCCATCGCAATTAATGCGATTCATAAATTGCCAGAAGAGAGAGAAACCGCGGACCACCAGATGACAGACACGTCAGGCGGGAAATTCAAGATGATGAAAACAGGCTGTCAAAGGCGTCATGAACGTCTTATCAGTTGTCCTCAATAAGTTTCTCTCTCCGCCACGTCATCATAGTTATCCAAATTTTCAAATACTTCAAAAAGTTGAAGATTTCAGAAAAATCTTCTCAAGAGATATAAAATATCAAGAACATTTCCTAAAGATATTTTCATCAAAAGAATAGAATATCCACAAAAGACAAAAGAAACCTTCCTCATTAATTATCCAAAAAGTAATTACAAGAAGGAAAAGAAAAATTTACAAGATACAAAACATCTAAGCTTATCCTAAGGATTTGAAGCCGATGGGCCTTCCGGAGCCTTCAACGACGTGTCTTCGGAAGAGTCATCCTCAGAGTCTTCCCCAAGATAAGTCTTCAAAAGTTGTACGCCGTCATATGCGGAAGCGAATTCTGGAAGCACATCTTGTAAAGGGAAGACTAAAGTGTCATGTTCCTTAACCCGGTTGACACAATCTTGTTTGACGTTTACGCCATAGAGCGGATGATCTTTGAATGTGCAGTTACTCTGGGTGTACTTCATCCCTTCATGAAAGCCCACAACACGCCCAAGTGAGGAAGAAGCAGCCATCGCATTGGCAAAGCTGTCATTCAGCTCCTTACCTCTTTTGATATGGCGGACAACCTATTAAGACGAAAACATAAGTTCCCAGTATCAAAAAGTGAAAGTAAAATAACAAGTAATAAAGATTAACTTACAGCATCAACGCCTCGAGTAAGGAACCATTGGCGGTCCTGTTCCGCACGTTCCGCCCGCGCTCAGAACTCCTTAGCTTCCGCAGTAGCTTCCTCATGGGCAAGAAGGAGAGAATCATAAGCAGTCTGAATTTCAGCAGCACTCTGATCCTTAAGTCTGGCCTTCTCCTTCTGCAACTTTAGCTCCGCTTCAAGGTCATGAATTCGTACGCCTTGAAGGACCACTTGATTCTCTAATGAAGAATTAGCTTCTTGAGCACGAGCCAATTCATCTCTTTCCCTCTGAGTTTTAGCTCGAGCAGCCTCAAGAAGGGAATTTTGTTTTCACAAGCTTCTTTCCATCGACGCGCCGCATCAGCATTACGATCTTGCTCGGCCTTCAGGGCGATTTCCGCATCAGATTGTTTCCATTTGGCGGTTTGGGCAGCAAGGCGATGCTCCTCAGCCTCCTTCTTCGCAACCTCAGTTGCCCGAAGAGCTTCCCCCACTTTCCCACTTAAAGTACGCCATTCACTCAAGACTTCCTGGCTACCAGCCAAAGCATTAGCCAGATGATAAGCCACATTTGTGTGAAGATCATGGCGGGAGAGGTCACGTTGATATGCCATCTCAGCAGGTGGTGTACAATGTTCAACGAAATCCATACAAGTCCTAGCTTGGGAAAACCGGGATCCGTTAGTAATACCCCATGGAGGAACAAACAGCTCATGTTTGTCTCCCAAGCCTGTATCACCGTAATAACGGGAACCTGAAGGTTTAAGGCGAGCTGGGGTTGAAAAAGGTTGTTGCGGAGGAGGAGACCCCACATTTCTAACATTTTCTTCGTTAACAGCAGGACTGTCCTGCTGACCACCAGTACCACCCCCAGCCTGAAACAGATAGTCGAAGCGAGTATCAGTTTCAGACTGGATATTAGCTTCCTCCGTTGAAATATCAGCTGGCGGAGTTGGCACCTTATCTCCCGCAACAGTTTCAGTTGAAGGCTCTACATTAGGGCCACTCAGCGGAGTAGTCAACTCAGTCTCAGCATCTTCCTTGGGAGAAGGGGGTGGTGGTTTTTCAGTTTGGGGAGTTGGTGTAGATAGCCTCTCCGAAATATCCTCACTAAAGATCAACGGATCTACACAACAAAGTTGTACTTAGCTAAAACACTCATAAAAAAAAAGATTACAGTGTAACACCAAAGTTATACGTACCTTCAACAGTGTCAATGCGGTCAGCAAGGCTGTATTGCGGCTTCTTGGGACGGTGCACTTTCCGTTTTTTCTTCGATGGCCCCGCCTCAGTATTCGCAGCCTTCACATTTGGGCGATCCGTCTGAGAAGCTACAAAAGCTCTCTTTCTCTCCAATTCTGCTAACAAAGACGAGACAGAGGAAAATTCATAAGCACCCTCATCAGAGTTTTCTTCCTCTTCCGAAGCGGAAAACTGAGAAACATCTCCATCATCATCACTTGATGATAAGATGGCAATCACTCCGTCGGAAGTAACGGAAGTAAGAGGAGGAGGGTTTAGAACATACGCACCTGTTTCAAAGGTGGCGTTGGAAATTACAGGTTCAGCCCGAACCTTCTTAGGAAACAAAAATTGAGACTTAGTCTTGTCAAGTATGGGTTGGTTCCCAGCCTCGCGGATACTCTTGCGGACACAACCCCTGTCTCCAAAAAGAACATTGAACATGGAGCTTCGACCTGAAAAGATAGAAACTTAATCATCAGAATATTCAAAAAAGAGAAGAGACAGTACAAAGAAACTTACGTTCATGCAGATCCGCAAAAATGGGTTCCATAAACTCCGTCGGCCACAACCGGCTCATGCCCGCCCACACCAAAGCTTCTTCCGGTAAAGCACGCATAGGTGAGGGCTCCATGGTAAGTACACGATACCATTCACGACCCTCATGAGCGGCCGTGACAACGTCCGGAAGAGCAGCATTCACTGGACGGCGAACCATGGCAAGGGGCACCACATCCTCAGATATCCAGAAAAACTTGTTACGCCAGTCGACTGACAACTTTTCAACTTCATACCCAAGGCTTCGATCAGAAAACCCTTGACATGTATACCAACCATTACGGTTAGTAAGACGGTAAAACACTGGAAATCGATCTATGTGGGGAACCATATCACGTGCTATACATACAAATTCAAAATGACGAATTCGCATCATAGCACGCGGGTGTAGTTGAGATAAATGAATTCCATAAGCGGTCAGAATTCTCTCTAAAAATTTTGTTATAGGAAGACGAAAATTCCCATGAACAAAATAATCGGCATACAAAGCCATTTTCCCAGGCGGTGGGAAACTAGCTATAGATCCAATGGAAGGAAACTCTGGTTCCCACTCGGGTGGAATACCATACGTTTCCAGCAATTTTTCATACTCTGAATAGTCCCATGCAATTTCTATCTCATCAACTTCAGTTTGTGCATTCGACATTATAATGGATTGAAAGGAAGATATATGGAAAGTTAAGAAAGAATTAAGAAGATAATCACACGAAAAGAGTGATAAAACTTCAAAAAGAAGAAGCCTCTCCCTATTTATACTCATCGCAATTAATGCGATGAGACATGAACAGTAGAAAGAGAAAAACATTACCCAACTAGTGACTGACACGTCACGCGGGAAATTCGAAAAAGAGAAAAAACTGCACAATCGGGTACAGTGACAGCCGTCAAAAACGTTCCATCATCTGTTCACACGCCTGCGAGTGGTCAACTTGTCCTTTTTTCATGATTATCCATACAATAGAAGATATTTTTTACCTAACCTCCGAACAACAAAAATCCCCAACATACATTAAGTCCATAATTCCACCCGCACAAAGACTTCACGCGAAAGAAACACTAGACTGAGGGGACTTGTAGAGGTAGGGTACCAAAAAGACCCAAATACCCTTAAATATTACCCGCGGGTCATAGAGAACCCTCTTATAAACCACCCGCGGGACACTCGGGTCAACCGCACGTCACGAATGAGGAGGAACGTCCTCATAACACACGCGGAAGTATCCTGGCATCCTCAAAAGTCATCCGCAGGACAAGACATCTGTCCGCCTAAATAACCGGAAGGCAATGCCAGTAGGACAGCTGTCATCACTCAAGTATTCTCTAGAAGAAGGTTTACGATTCTAACTTGGGGAACACATAACATATTAACCAATGAATAAAGGACACCTGGCCAGGTTGTTATAACCGTGCACATGGCCAGGGTGCAATCCGTCCTATCATTTGGTGACGCGTGTCCAGGTTGTTATCCCATGCACATGAAACGTATAGCTCAACCTATCACAAGAGGACACGTGTCCAGACGGTTATCAGAGATCTTCTAGAAGAGGACAGCTGCCCCAATCATCCTTCCTTCATCCTTCGGCTATAAATACCTTGTCAAACGGTATGAGGTATTTATTCACTCACATATATTCTGACTACACTTAGTCTCTGTACTTCAGTATTTTCTTCATTACGAACGTTACTGATTCTCACGCCGGATAGTGGTTACAGGAAGACCCCCCCCCCTCTTGTCCTTCCTGTAACGAGACTCACGGTATTTGTTTTGCAGGTTCTGGTCACTGGACTTTAGGGAGCTTTACTCATATCGTGGTAGTAGTTATCGTATTGTACCCTGTGGACTCATTGGATCCAGGACCCATACCTAGGAAGCGGATCCGTGTTTCTTCACTTAGGCATGCGTTAGGCCTAGGTCCTTCTTAGTTTACCAACTTCCCTTCTTTATCAACTGTTAGATTAGCAATTACTCAACTAGCTTATGGATTTGAGCATAAAGTAAAATAACATTATATTCATTTTGCTTATTGGGAGATTGCGACTTTGTATTTTAATACACAAGTTAAGACTTTTGAAAGTATCAATCATCCAAAGCCTTCTTCATCCGAAAACGTATAACTGTTAGAATTATCAATTTGACCTCTATCAAAGCATACAACAAAATACGTCGTAAGATTCGAATAAGGTAGGAAAGAGCCCCTATCTATCAACAGACTTGAACTCAAATTAAGATGTTTATTTAGAAGCTTACATAAATTTTCATCACTGTTTACAGAACTGAGTATAAACTTTTTTTATTGCAAAAGTGTCACATAGCTAAGGCTTTAAAACATGAATGCTTAGATTAGTTGGTGATAATATTTAAATATAGGTCATATTGTTATTCAGTATTGGGGTGTTGATAGATGAACATCCACCATAATATGAAAACAGTCTTGATCCGTGTCACTATTGTAAACTTATCGATCAATAGTTTTTGTCACTTATAAATAGGGCCTTTTTTTTCCCCTAAACTTCTACTTATCTGCTTTCGAAAATTGGAAGTATGGTTGTAAATAGACAAGTAGTATCTCTCTAGGTACTAATGTATTATCATGAAAATGAGTACTAGTCACTGAACCTTTGTTGTCTATTCTTATCAATATCATGCTCTAATAGGTCATCATTCTTATAAAATCTTTGCACTCTCCCTTTTCAGTCATAGAATTTTGAAGTTTAAGAGAATAGGTAGAGAAGCAGTCAGAATCAAAAGCTAATCCATGTGTAAATCATCATATTTATAAAAAATATTATCTTTTAAACAAACAATGTGATCCTAAGAAATTACTTTAACCACCATGTATTTCTATAAAGAGCCATCAGACATGAAATGGCAGTATGTGATATACAAACACCTATATCAATCATGATGCCTAGCGGCGTGTTATGTTTGGGTTGATGGGTAGTGTCCGAGTTGACACTAATTTTTATATAGTGTTGGATTTTACTCGTGTCACATAAAAAGTGTTTAAACACTCATATGATCAACATCTCAATATAAATCCCAAATAAACTGCATGATACTAAATCTGAAACAAGAAAAAAAATCAACGGTAGTCTATATACAATCTAATCAATGTCACAATGACCAGAAGCTTATGCGAGTACCTCGTATCAAGTCCGTATTAAACTTGACATCCACATTTGCGAACATTAAGCTGCAACAAAATGGTACCTGGAATCCACATAGCTCTCAACATCCCACAAAAACGAACCAAATGTAACAGCCTCCAACACAAGTCTCCTCAGCCCACCAAAACTAATCTTAATAACCTCATCTTTAGACGAATCAACCCTCCCTTCAGGCGTAATCACAATCTCGGGTCTACCAAACAAAGCCTCCGTATGTTTCTCAATAATACTAACCGCCTCTTTAGACCTAATCGTCGCATACCGTTGAAGCGACTCACCATCAAACGACATCACATAGTTCCTCAACCGAGACGATTTCAAATCTGACCCCGAGTTAGCGATTTCCGACCACGAACTCACTTCAGGGTGAGTTTGTGGGACCCGCTCGTCTCCCGCCACATGCTGTTGGATGTTACTGGTTTCAATGTCTAAACCTTCTGGAAGGATCTTTGTGGTTTTCTCGAGCTGGAACCGTTGGTCGACTCGTTTAAGGAAGTAACCGTACATTACAGATGCTGCATATACCTGACCTACTCTGAGTTTGCTGATCTCAGCGATGGACGTTGAGTCACTGACACGGCTTCCGAGTATTAATGACAGGTGGCTTTGAATCATTTCAAGGGCTTCGGGTGAGTGAAGAAGCTCCAGCTTGTCATCTTGGGTGGGCCATGTGGGAACCGTGCGTGTTACAGACGGGACTAATGGAACATTTGCGTCCATGAACTTTTGCACCACTAACGCGTATAAGATTTCCTCGAGTGCCTTCTTTCTTTCATTAGCTTTCACCTCAGCTATCCTCCTACAAAAAAAAAATCAGTTATTATAAGAGTTTGGTTGTGTTTAGTTCGTGAGTCCGAGTTAGGTAATCATCAGTGAACTGTTTAGCAGAAAGTTCATTTATGTTTATTTTTCCTTTATTTAACGCACGGACATGAACACAATTTTTTTTTCATTTAATTAACCAAGCGAACATGAACAGATGCCTCATTCATTTATGTTCGTTCAATTATCTCCATTCGTTTATGTACGTTAGTTTAATTTGTTTAAATATTCATTCAAAATTATTTATTACTAATACTAACTTGAAATCAATGTTAATTTCATATTAGAAAACCTGTATTGATTGAATATCTTTGTTTCCTTTTAAAATATTGGATGTGATGATCATGGTATTTAAGACTTTAATTTAAAACTACACTTACTTTTAGCAGGTGTTCGTTTATGGCTTTTCATTTATGTTCATCTATGTTTGATTATGTTCATTTGTGTTTATTTATGATGTTTGTGTTGGTGAAACGCCCGTTCAGAATACTAATGAACTAACATAAGAGAACACAAACACGTCCATTTTCTTAACGGGCGATCATGAAAAGGAAAACCCGTTCGTTTAAGTGTTAAGTGTCCGTCCGTGTGTTCAGTCAAAATAAAGCGAACCAACATGAATAAGCCTTGTTCGGTTCGTTTAGAACCCTATCAATGCCAACAAATCATCAGATAATCACTCACTTGTACAACACAAGATCAGTGCTTGCAGAAGAAGGTTCTTCATTTTGTTTCTCAGCATCACGGTCAGTTTGAAGCTGTTCAAGTTGCTGTTCAACTGCTGCTGGTACCAGATGCGGGTGGCTAATTAGGATCTGTGAAAGAAACTGCCCGATTGGAGACTCGAGTTCAAGTGGGGCAATTGGAGCAGTCGGTCCAGTAGAATCAAAAGATGATGATGAAGCTCTAATTACACTTCTCTTCTTTTGACTTTGAAAAGATACACTTTTGAGTCCCATTCTCGGGTGAGAAAATGAAGTAAATCCTTGCTAAACCAACCAATTAAATATAAAAAAGTTAGATTTTATACTCTAGAACTGATGATACTGGTTGTTAAGATACATACATGTTTAAGATTATAAATAAAAAAATATTACGAAATCCAAAACTATAAGCTAACACACAAATAGATATGAGCAAATGGTACAGATACCAGTACCAAACCGAGTACTTTCGGTACCAAGTTAGTACCCACTTTTTGAGGTTTCGGGATCGATACAGTACCGGAATTTTACTTATTTTTTGCCTTCGGTACCGGTACTGGTAACCATTTTTGGTATCTACCGTACCGCCACGGAGATCATCCCTACTAAAACTAAAGATAGTCAAATCTTCTGAGTCCCTTAACAATTTTATCTCTAAAACCCTAATTTACAATTCAAAGAAAATATTTGTTCTTCAATCAGCATAATTATCATCGAAACTGATTTAACTAGCAACAAATTTCATAAAATCCACTTATAAACCAAAAACTATATTACAATTTGGCATAAATGTAGTACTGGCATCTTATAACAAACCCACAAACACCTAAACTGTGCATAATTAAAAAAATAATAATAAAAACCCATTACACAGATCCAAGTAAACAACATAAAGTTTCAATATTTATTGAATTAAGAAATAGCACACGAATATACCTTATTCAAAACAGTAGCAAACGCGACGGATCGATTGCCAGGGCGGTTAAAATCGGTTTTACTAGATGGTTTGATGCAAGCACTGAATGAAGATCGAAGAGCAGTTGCTGTTTCCATATTTGATTGAACAATTACAAACCCTAGAGGCTCCAATTAGGTCCCGTTGGGAAGATTGGGCGACAAAGCCACAGGATGATGATGGATTGGATTGATTACCAGCAAATGGAGACTAGTATTTATACTGCTCATCTAGTCATATGTGTCTACTCAGAGGTTTTTGTTCTTAACCCTGAAATATTATGTATATGTACATATAACCCTCAATTTTCTTAAGTACTTGCTATTGTTCTAAACATTTTTAGGTTACGTGTTGTGGGGCTTCAAAATATGACATGGCAGGACTTTACCGCTCCAAACATCGTGTTGGGGCGGTAAGGAGAAGGGCTTCAAAATATTAACAGGACGGCAAGGGGCTTTGTTGACAAATGGTGAGGGTTCAAATCTAAAGAGGTGGGCTTTAATGAGTTTTAAACTACAACGGAATTTTAGTGTTAAAGCCCTCATTGTTTATATGATACTTTAAAATGGGCTTTAAAGCACTTCAACAACATATAGTCTTGTTTATTCATGCATGCCCTACAGTTTGAATGAATAATTATAGATAGTTATGACATAAGATTATTATTTGAAACACATAAATAATGCAAATGCTACATCTACAAATAGTAAAAAATATATATAAATACTACTGTAGAAACGTGAAATGAATCTGACTTGACCCATGACGATGTTTCCACGGACTTCGAGATGAACGAACCACGACTTGCTTGCTTCTGCTCCGACCGCTGCTGTGATCTGCTGTGACTTTTGGGGGTATGGAGGTGACCGCTAAGAAATCCAGAGGATCTCTTGTTCACAGACACAAAAATATGGTTGTGGCTCTTATTGAGCTATTTGCCAACCCTTGATAAGGAGGTGGAGACCTCCTTATATAGGGAGCCTCATGGCCACCATCATGGTACCCTAATGGGCCTAGCCCAGTTAGGGTTACCTCCACAAATCCCCATCAGCCCAAAAACAAATGTATTAGCCCATATAATAAAATAAGCCCAAAACACAATAAATTAGGGTTCTTAGTACCATACCCCGACAACTACCATTACTACCATACATGTATATTTTTCTGTTGAAAAAGATGTAGTGTGGAAATTTATAAAAGAGCTAACGCGTTCATTTGATTTGAAGTCCTTTAAATCATAAATAATAGGTTTCTTTAAACCTTTCGCCTCAAAGTAATATTTTTATACAAAGTACGCTTAAAAATAACATAATAAAACACATGTAAGTTAGATATCATGATTATTCAAAAACTTATTTGTTTGGTATACGTATTTATCTTTTTATTCAAAGTCAACCATTTCACTTGCATTTGATATCTAGTAACTTTGAAGAAATCTGTTTTGAGGATATGGGTTTACACAATTAGGTTTAGAAAGAATCTAATAAAAAAGATAATTAACATGTTTTGGAACAAAAAAACAAAGGCTAATTATTCAAGGACTAAGTTGTAATTTACCCAAAAGCCGAAATCCATCCGATGGTCAAATAAGAACCATTCCATTTCACAAATCAGTTTAGCATTCCACCTACAATGAAAATAACAAGTACTTTATAGATTTATAAGTTTTTTTATTCTAAAAAAACTTATTTAAACAATCACATAAATGTATAATCTTTCATTTTTGTGAATAAGGGTTAAAAAATAATTAAATATTCAATAAAGATAAGTTTTTCGAAAAAATATATAAAAGTAGGTATGAACCCATTACTATAAGTTTATTATTTTTAAATGAAATAATAATTAGTCTCCTAATCATTTCATATGTTTTTATCAAAACGAATAACTGATATAAATGGCATAACATATACATTTGTGTGACTACTTAAAATTAAAATAAACAAGTGACCATAATAACAAAAATAATAATAATAATAATAATAATACCAAACATTTGTGTGACCTTCACATATATGATATATCAACCCTTAAAAACTGACATAATTTAATTAAAAGTTTTCTAGCTTTATTTTAACTTTTTTAATATGTCAAATAATCTATAAAACAATTGAAAGATAAATTATGATTATTACAATTTTCACATTTTGTCGTATCCTACTATACTATTAAAACAAATTAGTTTGCCTCCACATGGTCCTTTCTTATTGGACGATTTCCTTATTTTCCAAATATAACTACCACTTCTCTATTTTTCATATCGATTAAATAAATCAAAAATATTAATAATTAAAACAATTAATTAAAATAGTTATGTGACCATGAAAGAGAAACCCGATTTCCCGTTTTGTTTTCTTTCATCCTCAATTGACTACACGCTCTCTTTCATACCAAACCTAAAAAACCTAATCAACCAAAGCCTCCATTCAATCGCCCATTATTGTATATCAATCGGATTAAGATTTGATTAGGTTCTTCATATAAAATCGATACCGGATATCGGATTATAAATCGGCCAATCAACGGTAAAACGAGCTCTCCGTTATTTGATAATAACGATTGCTTTCATTCGATCCTGGAATCGATTTCAGAAGATACATGACGATTGTTAATCAGATCTTCACATCGATGGTTAGTATTTTAATTTGTTATGTTTGTATCTTCACATCGATGATTAGTATTACATTAACATATTAACCTAGGTTATTATTTTACATTATTAGCTTACTATGTTTAATGTTTAATTCATATGTTTCCTATGAATGGTTAATGTTTAATGTAATTTTCTTTAACATATATTTTAGATTATTAACCTAGGTTAGTATTTTACATTGTTATGTTATTAGGTTGAATTGTTTATGTAAATTTATATGTTTCCTCTGTTTGATGTGTAATGTTTAATTCTAACATGTTTGTACTGAATCTGATTATGTATGATTGGTTCGAAAAGAAGAAATTAGGGTTGATTTCCACTTTATTTAGTCTTTTTGTGGGTCACTCTGCATCTAGCTTATTATTTTTATATATAAATATATATTTGGTGTGGATTTTTGTTCTTCTTTCTGGTTAAGAGGATTTTGATCTTGGATCATGTGAATCATGATTCAGTTGATGTTATCACACCAAAAAGAAGCAGTTTTTGGAAAGCTAATATGGTTTTTGCTCTAAAAAGTCTTTATTGAAGTCCTATATTAACAAATATTGGTAATTTTGAATTATTCAATAAGGTTGTGCATTTTTTGTTTGTTTTGTGCAGTTTGTGTTTAAAAATTTGCTGGTTTTAACCTCTAAGTTATTTGGTTGGCTAAATAATTTAATTATCTAAATAAATATGAGTATATGTTAATTATACCTCAGTTACAAATTAAAACCAATAATTTTAGCAAATATCATCAAATAAGTTTCTCACCTTTTTTTAATTAAAATCTATTGAAATTAATTAGTTGACTTAAATAGCTCTGTCAAATTATAAATAACTGGTCAAAATCAGTTACTGATTACATATTAATAATAATAAATACTATTCATTTGACCAGTTGATCTTTCCTTAATATCACTATTATATAACATTTGTTAATATTCTCAATATTTTCATATAAATTTCGTTCAAAATCAAACTTCTGACCTTTCCATCATTAAAATGACGGTTACAATCATGCAATAACGATATGTAATACCGTTCCAAAAATAAGTCCGATGGATTTGAACTATATAAATCACACATATCACTCATACTTTCTTCGCATGGTTGATTTGAAAATTTCTCTCTGTTGCAACACTTTATCCTCCATTTACAACAAAGTTTGTATGTCTTTTATTTATTATAACTTATTTTAGATATACATAAATAAAAGGTGATTCATTTTTGGGAGTTAGTTGGATTCGTTCTACTTCTATTTTCGATTTCTTCTTCTTTATTTCAATTTTATCCTTTCATATATTCAGTTATGATAATATAAGTACTGGTTTTTGTTTATCAATCTTTGTTGTTTTGTTTTAATTTCGATTTTGTTCAGCACAACCAAGACAGAGGACCTTGATTTTGACCTTTACTATATTTTTACCCGTCTGAATTGAGGTAATTCTTAAGTTACTATTCAATTTTAGTAATTGTTCATAATTCGTTTACCGTAGTAGGTTTTGTAGTTGGACCAATTTTGTAACATTTATAAAGAAGAATGTGGAAGAATAAAAAAACAAATGAGTTGTGTGAAGCTTCTTATTGACTTTCATTTACTTTTTGCATGGAAGTTGCTTATCAGGTAATCATGTTATATAGTTTGATCATGTGGCCAATTGTATAAGATTGATATGTACTATGCAATTTCTAGCCAAGCCCGAGCTTAGAACATTTCTGCTTCACAGTTGTAAATAATTAATGTATGATAATATTGTAACTTGGAAGAGGCCATTGTTGCTGATTTAAGTTTGTGGAAATGTGGAAGTGTGGAAGTGAAAATAGTTTCTTTGTTAATTGTAGATGCATACCCTTTTGAGCCCCAATGATGATATTTGCAACTAAAGTTGGTAAGGATAATGTGTTTATCGATCGTAGCATATTCATTTTTTATAGTTAAAACTTAAAAAATTAACCCGATTAATTATTTTCAAAGTTCAAGTGTGAAATACGTGGAAACTATAGTTATTGGGACGAAGAGCATATGAGCAACATTTCACGGAGTTTCGTCATTAGTATATTCTAAACACACAAAAAACTTGAAATGGATTTTATCAACTGAGGTATTAATGCTAGAGCTTTTATGAACGTAGTAATTAAGATAGCATGATACATTTTCTATTCTATTGTCAAATTAGTATGGTTTTATTGCTAACATCATTCTTCTAATAACAGTTTCTCTGATGGTGGATTAAGTTTTCATTTTGTCCAAAAAGATTAAGTAAAGTTATCACTTATGAAGTTGATAGTAAATCCCTTGACTTTAAAAGTCAAAGTTTAACTGTTCACACTACATAGTCATAGCTAGCTACTGTGTTTTTCAAGCAAGAATTGATATTTTCATATTATAGGAGAAGATATGAACATTTATAATACGCTTCTTCATGTGAGATGAAAATGAACTTTTCAGGAATTTGTTTGGCCGCCTTTTTTCCACCTTTAAGACCATCTGGAGCCCCTACGGGTCTTGGTAAGTTTTTATTTGATATGTTTCATGGGTTTATTTGATAAAGATTGGGTTTGAATTTTTTTTTTGGCAGAATGGGTGCATCATTTGTATATGATTTGAGAATTGTCACTTTTAAAGCCCGTTACTTTATGAATACACATTAAAAGTTGGTACTTGTATTGAGGTAGAGTTGACGGATTAGTATGGAATTGTGTTTTATCGGAGATAAATGGAAGAATGTAGAAAAGTAGTTTAGCATGTTTGTCATGTTTATATTTTTAGCGTCATGTGAAATATTGGAAATTTGTTATTGTATATATTTATGTGATGTTTCTAAAGTAAACAGTCAACTTACTATTGTTTTCGTAGACCAAATTCTTAAAACACGTCTTAGTTTAGATCTTGACATACAACATGTATCTATCTAGCTCGTGCAATGCACATGTTTCTAACATAAACTATATTTGTTTTTAAAGGACCTATTATTCAAGCATGGATGGTTTATAGGTAGTGTTGTTCAGAGTGAACAATAAAGAGTACCTTAAAACTATTCATTTTGGATAAGAACCGTAATCTCACAAATATTGTCACAAATTAGGGGTATTCATAGTTTGGTTTAAACCGCAAAACCGTATAAACTGGTCATCGGTTTGGTTTTGCGGTTGGATTTTTGTTGTTACTTTCGGTCAGTCGGTTTCAGTATGTTTAAACCGTAGTGAACGGTTTGGTTTATGATTTATATAAAAACCCAATCACATAAAACCGAACGGATTGTTTGAATATATAAAACTTACAAATTTGTTAATATTTCATGTTGACTTTTGTTGAGTTATTTATTTTGGCTTAATTAAAGTTTAGTGAGTTGGCCAAGTATTTTTTTAAACCCCAATGTTAAATTTTGAAATCGTGCCCTATATTGTTATTCCTATTTCCTACTGTAGAGAAAGCCATTGGATTGGATGCTGATATAATCCATTAAATACATCAAGTAACATGGTTATACAACACTTATTTATACGCCTACTTAGGCATTGAATAGCCATGTATGTTTCATTGTGGATTTAGTCTTTATTTTAAACTTAGTTTACGACAAAAGTCTAACCGTGACACAAAACCGGAAACAAACCGTAACGGTTCGGTCTGGTTTAGTTTTAATTTATAACGGTTTGGTTTTGGTGTTCGGTAAACAAAACCGTTACTAACACTTTAACCCCAAGACCGTTCAAACTAGACCCGAACAGCCATACTACAAATGCTGTATATAAGTAGATATTTAGAGAACTGTTATTTATGTAACATTGTAAATATAATTATTTATATTGTAAGAATAAAAAATGTATGGTATTATACTTATGTTATCAATTTACTTATTTTATTGTATTTTTTAATTTTTTTAAAACTCGAATAGTACAAATTTTTTGTTGTATGCTGAGAAAGAAATATTTGAAAGCTTATGAAGTTTTTACTGTATAAATTTCTCTTTCTTTTGTATAATTTTATTATGTAATTTCATTATTTGTAATTTTGTTCATTATATACTATATTTTATTTTCTCATTTAAAGCAATATATAACTTGTAACACAAATATGCATATTTTTAAGTTTGTATCTACTAAGAAACTTATTAACAAACAAAACAATACTTTCAAATATATAAACATATATGTTTACATATTTGTTACTAATTTCCGTCTGTATGGTACACGGGTCAATAGCATATCGTAATATATAATCCTCCTTAATAACCAATAACATATCGTCTTCAACTTTGTGTAAACCAATATTAGAATCCATTTTTTAATAAACTGATATCGATTTAGCATCCTAGGTATTTACACTACTTACATATTTACATGTTTCATCATTTATTTCTAACTTATATGTTTCAAAATTATGTTGCTGTTTGAAAATAACTTGCAATTATAAATTATGTTGCAGTTTGAAAAAATTGATTCAAAAAAAATTATGTTGTTTGAAATGACTAGCCATTATACATCATTAATTTTATCATTGGGCCAATATAAATATTTTTAACGTTTATTAACTATATGTAAAACTTTAGCTAATAGATAATAAAGTAAAAAAAAAGTATTGTTCAAATAAATAATCTAATATTCAAATATATAATTCGATTTGTTATATGACGAATTTTCTAATTTTCACCCGTGTAGCACCCGGGTCAATAACCTAATTAAAGTATATTCTAGATTTGTACTAGCAATTACATGTTTTATTTTAAATTATATAAAATATAAATATTAATTTGGATATTCGGTACAATATACGGTGAGAAAAGACAATACAATGGTCTTCAAATGAAGTTTAGTTTCAAAGAAACTATTTTGTCGACAACCTCGTGCCTGATTTCTTTGTAACATTTGATTATTAATATTTAATTCTTTAGATTAAAAAACTAATGATTGACGTAATATAAATACGAATAAACAAAAATTATTTAATAAAAATAAAATGCTTTATAAATATTTAATTATATTGAATATTGAACAAAAAGAAAAGAAAGTATCTTGAGGTATGAGGCTGCATAAGGTGGTACGCGTCCAAGTTTGAACGAGACGCTTGGGTTTGTGGCCCTTGTTGCCTCTCTTCCTGTGGTCAGTGTTTGCTTCACCATGTTTGTTTATTTGAAACCAAAATGGCAAAATCACATTGTTGTTCGTATCTTACATTCTCGTGAATCCATATAGAGAGAAGCTTCAAAATAGATAAAATTATTATTAGTATTTCATCTATTTTGTTAGAGTTGGTTACTTAGTGTTTATTGTAGACTTGGTCGTAAAGACAACATCATGTTTATGTGTGGACGGAGTGGGATGGCAACATCAAGATAATTAGAGAAGCATAGCGTAGCCATATAGCTCGCACTAAAAGTGGATGCCCTCCCGATGAACGAAAATGTGTTCTTATTAAATTGAGCATGTCGAGCGATGGAAAAGCAAAGTAGGAGGATCCAAACAACGATGGGGATCTTTGTGTTGATTTATTATAACCAATAATACACAAGAGATATTGCAAGTCAGCTTGACACTTAACCATATTGAATTATGAGCTTGAGCTTGGATTATGAGAGGGGAGGGGGGGGGGGGGGGGGTTGCTGGAATGATGGTGATCCTCCGTTGTTATAGTGCCATTGAAGAGAAGGATCAGTTGCACAAGTCGTTGTCATCTCGATCTAAGGTAAAAGAGAAGTTGTCTCGATTGGACTAATAGAAAAATAGAACACAAGCGCGGAGTACTACTCTATGAACCAGAAAAAGAGTGAACGATTGAAGGTTGATTATCAATCTTTTTTTATTATTTATTTCGTGAACAAGTATTGTGGTAGTTTGAGAAGAACTTAAGATGTTGTAGCCTTTTGTCTTGAACAATGAGAGAAAAAGGTAAGGCAATGAGCTAATAATAAAAAAGTTCACATCAACTCAAAATTTAAACGAGACAACTCATTACAAAATTACACAAGCGTGTATCAAACGAGCATTTTCCAAACCTTTTCAAGCAAGCTTTGAGCTATGAGGTATTTGAACAATCCTAACGACAACAAATGTGACGGCAACATGAGTGATGGCGGCGCTGATAACTTTCATGGAATGGTAGTAAAGGATCCAATTACTTTGTTTTATTTCTTTACTATTTGATGGCGCCTAAGTTGTTAATTCATAGTAAGCCTTTATTTATTTATTTATTTGGACCGTTATAAGGGTTGTAGAACATGGTTTTGACATTCATCTGTAACTGTTTTTATAAAGTTAATATAGTTGCAGGAGTTAAGTTACAAAAGAATCAGATGAACATATATAGCAAGTTAGTGCCTTTTAATGTTAGCTGCTAAGTATTATGAACATCATAACAAAAAGGGGTGTTAGTTTTCTGTTATTAATGAAGTAATATTTTCTTTTGAGAGGGTGAAAGTTTGTGTTATAAGAGTTCATCAATCGAACCTTATATTAGAATAATGCTTTGTATATTGTATTGTATACCATGTTGTGTTCTATTCTCTTTGCGATCGAGTAGCTCTCCAAGAGTGATCCCAGGTTCAGAGTGCATGAACATGATTGCATTTGTTTCGCCTATTCTTTGAATCTGACAATAACAAAAAATGTGTTGTTAGTTGTTGAATAATTTTGTATCTAACAGTTTTTAATTACATTTGTTGAATGTGATTTAACTAAAATATATTGTGATTACCTGTTGATGTAATAGTCCAAGTCAACAATGGTGGTTGATGTTGTTTCTAGCTACACATTTCCTGTAAAAGAACTAAAGATTCTTTTCATTTTAAATGTGTGTGAATGCAGATTCTAATTAATTGTAATTTAAATTCCTTTTAATTTTTCAACCAAATATGTTATTTGTTAATTTTTCAAAGTTTTTAAGAATTTTAAAAGAGCTAATCATTTTACTTATTTAATTTTTACACTTGATATTATTTGATGGTGGTTTTAGATTTTTTTTTAACAACAAACTTTCATTAAAACCATCACACCCTTTCTAATGAGAAAACAGTAAGGGCTGAATTCTTCTTTTCCATCAATCAAAACCCTTTCCAAAACTATACAAGCTTCTTTCAAAGCTTACGACTTTCTGGATGTAGATGGTGATATCTATAAAGATGGATCTTATATAGATATATATGTATAATGAAGTACCACATGGGTGGATATATAAGAATCAAAATTTGTCGAACCACTCACTTTATGGCAAACACAAAAAAATTACGTAGCCAAAGTTTTCCCTCTATTCCAATCTAAATTCTAACATTTGGTCCTATTTTTAATCCATAGGTAGCTTAGCACCTTGATGTCCCCTTTATAATGCTATCGATTCTTATGGAAGATAGTGAAGAGAGATTTAAGCTACTGAAATGTTTCTTGGTTAGAGCTCAGAGGTGTATGATCCATAACATAAAAGATTTTATAACCAAATGTTGTTGTCACGTAGTTTATGGTATCGGTTACCTTCATCAAAAATATAAGAGAAAACCCATAACTTGTTGTTCCAAAAGTTATCTGAAATGACTTCATATGGCTTAAACAAACTGAGTGGGTTCCAACAACAAAACATCATAGCAAGGAATTGGGTGTTAGAAATCTTGTATTATAATAACCAGAAAAGAAATAATCGAAGCAGTAAACCGAGCTTGTGTTTAACACAATTCCCTTAAACAGATCCGCGGTCTGTTCCCAGGGTACTCCGGTTCGAAACAGAATCGGTGCTCTGCTGTACTGATCACTTGCCTGAAAACGAAAACGAAAATAATATTGTTGTAGTAGAGAGGAAGAAGATGAAGTCTGTTGGTGTTTCTAAACTGAATAGCTGGTCTTGGTATTTATAATCAAGAATCATAATCACACCTGTAAATGACTATTAAATTGAAATAATATCACTTTAATGATCATTAGTGCAGATTATAAAACAGAAAATAATAATCATAATGATTATTAATAATATTAACTTTTAAATTTCAAATTCAAAAAACTATCTAATGCGAGCTCGGGTTTTTGGAGTTGCATTCGTGTCCGCGGGACGTGCGAGCACACACGAGTTCGATGGAAGATGAAGTGTGTTGGTGTTTCTAAACTGAATAGCTGGTCTTGGTATTTATAATCAAGAATCATAATCACACCTGTTAATGACTATTAAATTGAAATAATATCACTTTAATGATCATTAGTGCAGATTATAAAACAGAAAATAATAATCATAATGATTATTAATAATATTAACTTTTGAATTTCAAATTCAAAAAATTGTCTAACGTGAGCTCGGTTTTTGAGTTGCATTCGTGTCCGCGGGACGTGCGGGCACACATGAGTTCAATGGATTTCTAGTCCAGAAACCCAAATTTGCACCCCCTTGCGCGCGCATAGAACTTGTGATAAACATGTCATAAAGATTCAAATGAGTGATAAGGGCTCTACCTTAAATATCACTCATTATTTTGTTCTCAATCCGATGTGGAACAAACATTTACCACTTCCTTCATTCACACACTTAAAACTTCCAACATTGGGTCAGATCGGTCACATGACTATACAAGATGATATGGCTTCCATGAAGATTCAGGACAAGGATTTCTTAAAAGGAAAAAAGGAATGGTACATTAGCATCCAAAGTATTGGAGTCCATATACAAAGTCTTTTTGCCAATTGATGAACCTTGTTTAAAGATGATTCTGATGTTAATATGGGTAATGAAATTCAAATGAGGCTGCGAGTTAATTCGGTAGTGGGAGAAATGGTTGTGGAAATCAATTTTTTTTTATATATAATTCATCTTCAATCAACAGATTTGAGAAACAGAACCAAGACAGTTGGCAAAAATTTATATTACTGTTTTAGAGCCTTATTACGACAAATTGGTTCGCATTACAACAAATTGCGGTTTAGGGTCTAACACAATGGCTCTGCTGCATTCTATAATGGTACTACGGGTCATGCACAGTGATAGAGACCGATTCGAGATGAACAATCTCCGATAGACCCGTAGAGTAGGTTAGGCTTCAAGAACAAGAAAAACCAAACTTGAGACAAATTTCTTATTATTTTCTTCTTAAAACGATTACAATTTATAGGAAAAGAAAACAAATAAAATAGGAAAAGATAAACAATAAAGAAACCTAGTTATAATATTAGAGACCGATTCGAGATGGTCAATCTCCGATAGACCCGTAGAGTGGGTTAGGCTCCAAGAACAAGAGAAGAAGAAAATAAACCAAACTTGAGACAAATTTCTTATTATTTTTCTTACAATTTATAGGAAAAGAAAACAAGTAAAATAGGAAAAGATAAACAATAAAGAAACCTAGTTATGATAAGGAAACTAAATAATAGATAAACTTAATTAATATATTAAATTCAAATCAAAGAAAATCGGGTATCGTATCACACGGGAGGTTAGATGTGATCTGGTCCAAGGGTGAACAAAAGTGCCGCCAAGCTACACTTTCATACTCACCAGGTTCATTTTCAATAAAACTAATTATCGTCCCAGTTGTAGTTGATCTTGCTTATATAAGACATTAAGGTGCTGTTTGTTTTTCCTCAGAAGGACTTCTCCACCTCTTTTGTCTGCACTGAGAAGAGGGCGCGCAGACGTTGGGCTCTGCAGTGTGTTTGTTTTTTCGAAGACGTTTCATTAAAAAACGTCTGCGCGCCCTCTTCTCCCAGAAGTGTTGGTATTATCACTTCTTTAACCTCTTCTACACATTTTAGCTTATAACCGATCATCATCCTCCTCCTAACCCTATTCAACTCCTTCATCCTCACCAAGCCGCCGGTCGCTCCACACCTCCTCCGCTCCAAGCCGGCTAACTCCACTCCTCCTCCTCTCCACTGCCGCCGCCGCTCCATTCACCACGCTGCCGCCGCTGCTCCGGCATCTTCTTGAAGGTATGCTTTCTTTCTATTCTTTTCATTTTAGGGTTTCTTTCTATTCTTTTCATTAGGTGAAACTGAAAATGATTTGTTAAGTGATTGTATTGTAGTTAGGTTCTAATTTGTGCTAAATCTTGTTAATCGCATGCTACAGTGTGTTTGTGTTTGTGTATGTATATGTATGTCTGCTTCCGTCGATAACTTGACCCGTCGTGTCGGTACACGGCCGCTGCTACTACTGCTGCTAAAGGTAGTCATTGAGGGATTATTTAGCCTAGTTCTAAACTCAATACCCAAATGCAGCATATTAGAACGAGCAGGGGAGCATAAAATCGGAATTTGTGAGCATAAACTTGAGAACATAATACAACTTTATGTGTTATTTTTATTTTTTGACCCGTTATCAGTAAACGGGCCAAATCACCACCATTAATATTATAAGATAATTACCCGATATAGCAGGAGTGAAAACACCATCACCAATTGTCATGCAAGTTCCAAGAAGAACAAAAATCAACAATCCTTTTCTAAACTTGGTGTGTTTTTCAAAGAAAGATTTCAATGCAAAACTTTGCCATGTTTCTGCAGTCTTTTTGACACCTTATGCAGATAGTTTCTCATCAGTTTCTTGTTGATTTGGAAGCATGCTAAGTTTTGCGTGGCGGCATAATAAGGAGTACAATGCAAATGTGCCACCTTTAAAACACATTAAATGCCAAAGTTTATAAACGGTTTACCATATTTACAAAATCTGTTTTCACTCCTGCATGACAATTGGTGATGGTGTTGATTTTTGTTCTTCTTGGAACTTGCATGACAATTGGTGATGGTGTTTTCACTCCTGCTACATCGGGTAATTATCTTATAATATTAATGGTGGTGATTTGGCCCGTTTACTGATAACGGGTCAATTTGGGTGGGTTTTTGTTATAATTGGGTCAAAATGGTTATGATTTAATCAAAAAGTTAGATTATTTTTCGTAATCACAGTTAGTATATATTATACTTGCAAAAATTTTGACCCATTTATTGATAACCGGATCAATTTGGGTTGTGTTTTATTGTAAACGGGTCAACGGGTTTTGTTTTATTTAAAAAAAAACAGATTACTGTTAAGGCAATCCATATGTTGTAAATTTGTAATCATAAATAACACATTTATTACTTATAAAATTTTTTGACCAGTTTACAGATACCGGGTCAATTTGTGAGCGTAAACTTGAGAACATAATACAACTCTAGTTCTAAAAAATATTTTGACTCGCCCGACCCGTCTTAATAGGACAGTTGTCGGGAGACAATCCAATCAAAACCAACCAAACAAACCCTTTTTGGCTACTAGTATTTAAGCATCATCTATTTGGACCTAAACCCATTGCGACATGTTTCTAATCCACCTGACCTGCCTGCTTTGCTACCTCTCAAGTCATAAATATTTATTCAAAATAGCCAAGGTTCGCTTCGTTTATATTGCTTTTCTTCTTTCTCCAAATACCAGGCCTTACCTTTAGTTATATATTCTGTAACAACAAACCAACATCACACCTTGGCTTCTTTTCATGCCCTACAAACATCCTTTACTACATGTTTACACACTGCATTATTCAAACAAAAAAGCTCACTGCATACTGCCTGATATGCATATTTGTTCGTTTATTAAGGAAATGAACTTGTTCGTGAACGGTTCAATATCGACGGTTTGGTTTTGCTCAAACTAACCATTTTGATATATTTTAGTTGCATAATACTGATATATTTTTGTTTTATAGTTACTAGTTAGTGATTTTGCTCAAACTAACCATTTTGACCAATAAGTTTGACAAAATAATTGTTGTTTCTTGTTAGTTGATCATAAAAATGGTAGAGAAACAACATTGGTCGAATGAGCAAATAAAATGTTTATTAGAAACATGCATTGAAGAGAAAAACGCTGTGGGTAAAAAAGGGTTGAGTTTGCACAAAGAATCGTGGGCTAAGGTAATACGGGTTCTTAAGGAAAAGTTTTGATTGGATTTGAGTCAAAAACAAGTCAAAAACGCCTATGATAATCTTAAAGCCAAATACATAGGATGGTTGTATTTGAAAAACAAAACCGGCAACATCTACAACCCTCAAACAAATACCTTTACCTTAACGAACGAGGAATGGGAAGACTTTAAGAAGGTATATTCATATATTTTTATTTTTTAATATCTACCTCTACCTTAAAGTCCACCCCTAGTTTATTTTTTAACATCTACCATTATTTTTTTAGGGGCATTTGAAAGCGGCATCCTTAAAAACAACTCCATTAGCATTTCCTGAACTTCATGCACAACTGTTTGATGAGAACATTGCCACGGGAAATCGCAAGTGGACCTCAACCCAAACATCAGTGGTTGGATCATCCTCTTGTCATCAGCTCCAATCGGTCCAACAACTGATGATTATAGACAACACAGAAGATGATGCCTGCACTAGTCCTACTACCGGGCCTACTACCGAGCCTACTTTTGAGCCTACTCCTGAGCCTACTTCTGAGCCTACTCCCGAGCCTACCCCCAAAAGGGCTAAAACCTCAAAACCATCATCATCCGTCACTTTTGAGGATTTAGCACTTCACATGAAAAATGCTTTGTTACATTTGACTAGGGAAAAACCTGAAAAAAAACGCCCGGTAGTTACAACAGTTGTTGAGTGTTCTGAGAAGTTAAGTTTGGTTGGGTTAGAGCCGACGGACCCTCTATATTTGGTTGCTTTTCATATTTTTGGAATGTCCACGGACATGAGAGAGGCGTGGATGGCATTGCCAAATGTTCCCGTCGTGTTAAAAGGGTGGATCGAGATGACGGCTAAAAATTTAGGACTTTTGAAGTAGTTTTTGTTTTGTTGAAAACATTATTTGTTTTTGGTGTATGTTTTTTTAGTTATGTTGAATACATTCTATGCTTTTTGGTTAAGTTTAACACATTGTATGTTATTTTATGGCTATGTGACATGGTTGTTTATGCTTTATGATAATGGTTGTTTATGCTTTATGACATGGTTGTTTATGTTTTATTAACAGGTTCATAATGAATAATGATGAGAAAATACTTCTGGTAGTTATTATGTACTTGTATATCCGCTTTTTTTGGAAGAGGGGTTTGAAACGAAAACGAGACAACGATTCGTCAATGACGGGACATAAATACACGTTAGAGTTATTGCAAGGAAATCCCAAACAATGCATTGAATTGTTACGCATGTCCCGTGAATCATTTGTTCGATTATGTGCACATTTTAGAACAAATTATTCGTTAAAGGATAGTAAACATGTTTCGGTTGAGGAAAAGATGGCTATGTTTTTGATGATAATCGGCCATAACCAACGTTACGTGGTTATCAAGCGTAGATTTCAACACTCAAAGCAAACAATTCATAAATTCTTTCATGAAGTGTTGAATAAAATGATGCTTTTCGCCAAAGATATGATAGTACCAACTTCTTTCAATCCGAATCCAAACATTCCGGGACATAACAAGAGGCTACGAAAGATTTTTAAAGGAGCGGTTGGTGCACTTGATGGGACCTTGATACATGCTGTTGTTCCTACTAGGCAACAAGATTTATATAGAGGAAGGGGAAAGGGTGATTGTTATCAAAACGTATTAGCAATTTGTGATTTTAACATGATTTTTACTTTTCTTGTGGCCGGATGGGAAGGGGTAGCACATGATTCTAGAATATTATCAGAGGCATTATTAGATCCACACGCGCCATTCCCATTTCCACCATCAGGTATTTTTATTGTTTGTTAATTATTTCTATGTTAGTTTAATATTGTAATTAATTGAAAATATTTACAGAGAAATACTATCTTTGTGACGCCGCGTATGCACACATACGAGGATTTATGGCTCCATATCGTAATGTGAGGTATTGGCTTGGAGATTTTCGTCGGAGACGTGCGTTAACCAATAAAGAAAAATTTAATCATGCACATGCAAAACTTCGAAACGTCATTGAGCGTGCTTTTGGTGTCTTGAAAGCAAGATTCCCTATATTGAAGAGGATGGCACCATTTCCATTGGAAACACAAAGGAACGTTACCGTTGCATGTTTCGCACTACATAATTTTATTAGGAAACAAGGTTTGGACGATGAGTTGTTTACACAATACGATCAACCCAATGTGTCGATTGGAAATAGTCGTGGGCAAATTGATGCTGATGAAGACGAGGTTGAAGCACTTGGCACTGCATCAGATCGGGAATATATGACTCAGTTAAGAGATGAAATTGCTGAGCAGTTAATGCAAAATACGGAATAAATGATTTAAAAAATGTTTGTGGTATTATGAATATTATTTCAGTGTTGTTGACTATTATTTAAATTTTGATGTTGAAGACCTTTTTTATTTATATTTCAGTTTATTTAAATTTCAGCTTATTTTAGCAGTCTGCAGATGTTAAAAAACAAACAGTCTTCTTGTTGCAGACTGCAGAGTTTTGGTCCACCTCTTCTGCTACAGATGTTGGCAGATGTGGTTTCGCAGTCTTCTGACATTTTACCTCTGAAAAACAAACAGCACCTCAGTTATGACGTTCATTCTTTTTCAAAATTAGGATGATAGATATGAACATTATAATTGTAAATGCCCATATTAAAAATGTTCAATGTATATGTGGTCATGTTTTCCACAAAATTTATTCAATATATTTCAATCAAGTTACTTTAATATTGTGTTTCCACACATTTATATTTTCTTTGTTTCCTTTAAGAGACAAATCTAAAATTGTGATCCACTAGCCTGTGTTATAAAATAGAGTGCATAGAGAGAAATGGACTATTTTGGTTTTCTATTTAACTTGTTCATCTAATGGATATGATACAAAACTGAAAAGGACGAACCCACTTTGTGATATTTTAAAAAGGCCTCAATTTTTTTATTCACTTTAAGCCACCAAAATAGTTGGGCCGCCACTGCAAACACCACACATAAGAACCAAGTAAACAACCACAAAACCCGAAAAATTTGTAAACGGTTTTAAAGAAATGAAACACATGCCGTATTAAGAGGAAACAATCATGTCCTTATCTCAACTATATATAAAGAGTGAGTGAATGACCTTTTAAATTTTAAGAGGTCCAATCAATTATGCACAATGTACAATACACAATGCATAAATTTATGAGAGTTTAGGGGTAATATAGACTTTTCAATCTCTTCTACGGTTAACAAACAATTATTGATTCAAAAATATTTACAGGTATAGTCCTTTAATTTTAATCACATTTTGTTAATATATATAACATTTTCACATTTACCCTCTTATTCTAAATTAACTACCCCTACGACTATTAAACGGCCATAACTTTTTCCATATTAATATTTTTTTAATAGTCCATAAAAACGAGCATTTTATGCTCTTTAATTTGGGTATGATATTGCTATATTTTTTTAATTTTAAAATCATAACGTGTTATGTGATTACCAGTACGGACCGGGAAACGGGCCCAGTCGAGTAGGTTCGGGTCGTGGGTCAGAAATGGTTATGAACAAACACATGATACATAAGAATTAAATTTGGTTCAGGTCTGGTTGAGACAGGTTACGCGTGTACCGACACCGGATTGCTCATGTACAACTGTTGCGTGAAGCGTGTATGCACCGACACCGGATACACGCTCGATATCGCGTTACACACACACTATTGTTGGGTTACACGTACGCATGTCGATGCGAGGTTAGGTGCGCACTAATACCGGTTAAGCGTTTAATGTTGTGTTTACACGCATACCCCGCGACATCGCAGGGGCACCCGATATAAAATACATGAGTGATAGGAAAAAGCAAGAGTGTTGTTTTTAATAGTTTTACTACTTATAAATCACATAGTATAAGCTTAAGATGGGTAAAAGGATCATTGTGACATTAAATATCACGTGTCTTTCCATTTTATTTAAATTTGTTACAAAATTAACATATAACTTTTATTACCTTTTGTAAATTTATAAAATTATTATGCGATTGCCCCCTTCATCTTTAACCCGTAACTTTATTTAAAAGTCTTGTTATATCCATATTTTCTAATATATTATGATATATAAAAAAACCGACTTACCGTTGCGACGCACATATTTTTGTCGACGTTTTGATAATTTTGCTCAATATCGACTTATCAATTATAATATACAAGTTTACTATGCATCAATGTACAAGTTGTGATGATTATGTAAAACACATAATGCAAATAAACATGTTTCCTTCAACCTAGCGGTCAGGCTTCATCAATTTTTTTTCCTCAAACCACCCTTCTTTGACCATATGATCACAATTTTTGTTTTTAATTTTAAGTTGATCTTCAATGATCATTCTAAGGCTTGTTACTAGACTTAATTCTGTATTTGTGTGATAAGATTAAAACTTTGTCGTCTGCGCAACATCGTGCAGGCTTAGTGCTAGTATTTAACAATTCAAGATTCACAACAAGACATTAATCCAAATAATTAGTTAACTTTTCCAAAGAGCAATGTAAAACTTTTGAACAGACATTTTGAATAATAAACAAAATTTTAATGATTTAATTATTATTTTATTATTTTTTATTTACCGAATTGTATTAAGACTAAAAATTTTGAAAGCCATACAAACATGTTATATCCTAACACAATTAGCACTTTATCAATCAATAGTTGATATATTATACGTGTGTGTTGTATATATTAAAAACACTAAATGTTTCTTACATGCTACAAATCATAGAAGCAAATTCGTATAAGATAACCACAAATTTTTAACAACAGAGAGAATGCAATACAAGCAGAATATACAAAACCCGTGTTCGGTTGCAAATGATGTTTTATCAAGAAAAAGCCAAACCAACTTCCCACCTTTTTATCTTAAAAAACCAGAAACTAAGAAACTTTAGAACTTTATCTTGTTAAAACCAAATGATTGCTTAGGATCAAGTTTAGAATTTATTCTCTTAAAAAAACACACTTAACTTGAACAAAATTTAGGGGATGTTTGGAATTTCTTATTTTCATCAACTTATAACTTATAAATTTATTGAAAAGTTAATAAGGTGTATAAGGTGTTTGGCAAACCATAAGGCCTTATGGATTTTAACTTATGGAGAAGGTAAAATAAAGGAGTTTTGAAAAGTTAGGAATCTCTAACTTATTAACTTAATGTGTTTGATTTACCTATTACACCCCTCTAACCCTCCAAACTCATTACACTCCTTTTAAAAAAGAGTGTCCTTTTCAGTCATTTTGGTTTCCCCCAACACATAAGCTAATCCAAACATTCTTTTCAACTTCTTTTAAAAAATTCATAAGTTTATAAGTCATTTTAACAAAAAGTCATTTTTTCACTTAAATAAGCAATCCCAAACACACCCTTGGCATAACTAATATCATATCATCATACATCATGCTTGCGATGCGCGCATATAATGTATATGTGTGTGAACCCTCAGGTGGGCAAAAGTGAAATTGCACTAATTGACGTTATTTTACTAATCTCATGAAAATAACGTTAAAAGTGGTGGAAGGTTAATTAGGCATCATGTTGTTGCGTTGATAGCCGAAAGACAAGAGTACATGCATCAATTAGCCGGTGTCCCAATGATTGAGTGCTATGTGTCTTATGTCCAAGGCTTGATACAAAACTACTATCGAGCTGGGGGTCTCACCGGAAGCAACCTCTCTATCCCTATCCGGTAGAGGTAAGGTTGTCTTCATCTTACCCTCCTCAGACCCTACCATAGTTTTGCTATTGGTGGGATATACTGAGTACAATGATAATGATGATAAATATCATATCATCAATATATCACAAAACGAAACGTCTAGCATCCTTTTTAATGTTCCCAACAAACAACAAAAGGCACGCTTCAAGATTAATTAAAAAGATGAACCAACAAGTATCAGTATAGCGGAGCAAAGCACATCACAACAAGTTAAGCAAGAAAACTGATAAAAGATAGTGTGAAATGAAACTTTTATAGAAAGCAACCAAACAATACTAGAAAAAAATAACAAACAATATCTATCCAGCAAGCAAGAATTAAAAAACTCTAAAACAAAGAAGATTTGACTTTCTTAGAAAAACATTTTTCAGATTTTAGTACATAAACACAAGTCTAAATGTATCAAGAACTAATAGACCAAACATAGGTAATTCAAGCAATCATCATATGGCAATTTAACAAACATAACCGAATAGCTACTACATTGAGCAACAGTTTGAACATAACCGAATAACTACTAAGCTGGCTTCAAAATTAGCTAAAACATAAACCAACAAGTATCATAACAACGGAGTAGAAAACGACCATCAGATCACCGATCACGACAAACACACTATCATTATACTATGATACCTTTTTAGCAACTACCAGTACCAATCACTTACCCTGCAACTCAACTAAAAAAATAGCAATACTTACCATTCTCTTTCACATTCTCCTACATGCTCCGCCTAGATAACAGCGCCACCAGCACCACCAGAAAAGCACATCCCAAACTGTTGCAAAAATGAATGACCAATATCACCATCAGCTTTCTCTTATGACTCCAGAATCTGCCCAAGCTTGGTTACAACAGCATTCATGGTAGGTCGATTGTCAGGATCTTCCTCCAAACAGCTTTATGCAAGATCGACAAACTTCTTCAAACAGGAAGAAGCAACCTGATCCCAAATGGTAGGGTCGGTAACCTGCTCGGGTTTCTTTATCGGATCAACGGTCGTGCCCATTACAACAAGCCCCCCCCCCAACACCAAAAACGATATCATACGGGACTCGCTTCCTGCATAGGACCTCCAAGAGAAAAACCCCGAACGCATAGACATCCGACTTTCTTCTGAGCATTTGTGTTTGAAGAAATGCGGGAACAATGTAAACCTCGATGCCTTTAACCTGGGTAGGAACTTCGGATATTGGAAACTTTGAGCAGAATCTAGCAAAACCAAAATCTGACACTTTAGAGGTCCAGTTTTGAGTTAACGGCACGTTAGCGGTTTTGAAGTCCCCGTGAATGATTCCAGTCTCGTCTGAAGAGAACTCGTGCAGATATTGTAGCCCTCTTCCAGCAATGATGTAGATTTGAAGCCTCTGCATACCAATAGAGATCGGTTCCATGCATGTGCAAGTGATTGTCAAGGTTTCCATTCTCCACCATCTCATACACCAGTACCTTCTCCGTTGCCCCATCACAGTAGCCAGTCAACGAGACAAGCTTACAAGGACGTAGATTGGAAAGAGCATTCACCTCTACATAGAAGTCCTTAAACCCAGGGGCGAATCTGTATTGCAAATGAGTGGTTCCCCGGAACAACTCGAGTTTCGAAATAAAAGTTTATCGATATATAGAAAATATTAGAGGAACCATCTTATAAATTAGGAAGGAACCACCTTATTTACACTATAAGCGCTGGACTAGTTGGTAATCTGTTGACTTTGCCAATAGGAGGAATAGGAGGTCACAGGTTCGATTCCTTGTAGCAAGTGAATTTTTAATTTTTTTTATTCAACCTTATATCAATTTAGGGTTTTATAAAACACACTTACATAGCGGCTGCCTCTCCCTCTTTCACATACTCGCGCACTCACTGAATCACGGCATACCACTGTTGTTCGTCGTTCTTGATGTTGTTAGTTGTTAAATTTTTGTTTTTATTTGTTAAGTTTTGTTAGTTTTAATTTGTTAATTGTTGGTTTTTAATTTGTTAGCTTGTAATGAACTTTGCTCAAACCATCGAACCGACCCGAATCTCGAACCGAACCGGAATTTTTTATACCCGACTCTATGAAATTGAAGCATCTCAAAGTAGTGCACCACCTGATAAAAATTCCTTGCTTAAACCCCATCTGAACTGATGTTGCGTTCAAGCGCTTGATTGCAACATGGACGCGGTTTGTTCCATACAAGATCTCACCACGGTAAATTGTGCCAAAGCCATCAGCCCTGATTTTCTCTAATTCAGCAAAGTCACTTGTTGCAGCCCGAATCTCATCCAAATAAATCTGACAAAACATGGGTAATTGAAGGGCCGCCATGATGATTCTTGATGGTCGTAGGTGGTGGAACGCGCTGGAATTGGACGGACGAAAACCCTAGGAGGACAAATACAGAGAGACGAATAATGAATGAGTGAAAATGATTTTCCCCAAACCCTAAGCCGCCTCTTTTCTTTTTTTTTGTTTTTTTTTTCACTTTTGCATAATCACAACTTTAGTCCCTTTACTTGCTTTGTAAGTAACAAATACAAGTAGGGATGACAAAATAACAAACCTAAACCCGATGGGTGTACCCAAAGCCCAACATGTATTGACTTGGATATGGGATTAGTTTTGAAAATTTTTCACGGGTACAAGCGGGGTATGGGATTTGGCGATACCCGAAATCACATACCCGTTTACCCGAGCCCATATACATGAATTATAAACCACATAAATTCGAACTATTAATTTTATTTATTCTTAACATCTATCTAATAGCACTTCATTTTTGTTTTTTTGGTTCATTATACGAAGATAAAAGAAAATTTATTTTTATCTAAGATATGTATTTAAAAATATATTATTGATATTTTATATGATAAGCAAGTTTATACATATACTTACATATAAATTAGAGTGATATTGTTTATTTATGATAACGTTTATATATATATATATATATATATATATATATATATAAAATCATGGACATAATAAGATTATATTTTACAAAGTAAAAAACCATTAATAAGATTTAATCATTTTACAAAATAATAAACCGTCAAAGTAGTTTGTAAGGAATAAATGACGTCCTAACAACAAATTAAACATATGGACAGAGTTTCATTACATACTAACTGTCAGTTTATAATTTTAACTTAGCCAGCAAATTACTTTAACCTTTACTTAATTATTACTTAAGTAATATTATAACCATTTCCTAAAGGGGTGTTTTATGCCATGATTCAATACTTTATGGGCTTAGCCAATCATGATATTTATAAACTTATAATAAAGTGTGACAGAATCAAAATTTCTTACTTGCAAAAGAATGATAAAGATACACAGCATGACTCCAAAGCTTGAAGTTTTTATTAAGATGATTATTTTACAAGTACACAGAAAGAAAGGATATGCTAAGAATTAGCGTGTCTCATACTAAAAACTAAACCCCTTTATATAGGGAAAGCACACCGGAAAGAAACAAAACACAAAAAAATAAATTAGAAAATAAAATATTACCTAAAGACAAAAGATTCCCTATGGGAGAAGCCTAGCCATTCATATTGGCATCCAAAGTCTGTCTTATGGGGCTTTGTCAGAGATTCCCATTATGAGGATAAATTATTAACTTTTGCAAAGATTCCCACTATGAGTAGGGAAAATGCTTTGTCACTTTTGATTCTTTTCTTTTTTCTTGTCAGTTTTGATTCTTTTCTTTTTCCTGGGAGTAATGGTTCTAATATTACTTACGTAATAATTAAATAAATGTTAAATTAATTTACTGGCTAAGTTAAATTATAAACTGACAGTTAGTATGTAAGGAAACTCTGTCCATATGTTTAATTTGTTGTTAGGACGTCGTTTGTTCTTTACAAACTACCTTGATGATTTTTTATTTTGTAAAATGATTAAATCTTATTGACGGTTTTTTTCGTTGTAAAATATAATCTTATTATGTCCGTGATTACTCTGTTATGGTATCAGAGCCATGGATTTAAAGGGGGGGGGGGGTATGTTTTATGGTTCAATACTTTACTCTCAAAATGATTAATTTATTTAAGAATTAATTTATTTAAAAAGAAGAATACTATTAAAAACAGTATGAACGAGGAATACGATATTTCAAAAAATCTTGACTTATTGAATAAATGGACAATTCCTCATATTAATTCAAGAGTTATATACCAAATTGGAAGATTTGATAATTTTTTAAATTGGAAACAAGTTGTTAAAACAACTAAAGAAGCTATGTCCGTCAACAATGAAGAAATGATAATAAAAATCTTATACCAATCTGATTTAGTCTGAGGGGGGATCTGTTTTAGTATTCCTCCAAAACCTAAATCTGAAGCATCTGTCTCTACTACCTTATCCCAACTTGGATTAGCAATGGTTAGGCATGGGAGGTTAGAGACTTTTTGTTTTATTTTTATTACCGCTTTTGTGTGATTTTCACTCCATGGCTTAGAATTCTTCTTTAATCTATCATATAATATGGACGAATCCTTAGCTAGAATTTATTTGCGAATTCTAAGTGGATCTGATACCACCTGTAACACCCCGGCCTCTCGTACCACCAATATTATCCGCTCTGCCCACGAAGAGCTCACGGATTTGTTTTTGGTTGCTCAGATGGAGTCTTCCCAGTTGGTCACCCATCCTAGTACTACTTCCACCTAAGCACGCTTAACCATGGAGTTTTCATGTGCTCCACAACCAACTAAGCTCAAACGCGTTGGTGATGTTAAGAGACAGAACATTACTTATGAACCAATGATCTCTCTTGTCCACGGCCGATGTGGGATAGCCTAAGAGTGGGACAATGTTGTGTTTGCCAAGGGTGTTACAAATAACCCCCCCTTTGGACTCATCGTCCTCGATGAGGCATGTCCCATCATCCCGAACGACACAAGAGTGGCTTTGATACCACCTGTAACACGTTGGTGATGTTAAGAGACAGAACATTACTTATGAACCAATGATCTCTCTTGTCCACGGCCGATGTGGGATAGCCTAAGAGTGGGACAATGTTGTGTTTGCCAAGGGTGTTACAAATAACCCCCCTTTGGACTCATCGTCCTCGATGAGGCATGTCCCATCATCCCGAACGACACAAGAGTGGCTTTGATACCACCTGTAACACCTCGGCCTCTCGTACCACCAATATTACGAAAAGCTCACGGATTTGTTTTTGGTTGCTCAGATGGAGTCTTCCCAAGTGGTCACCCATCCTAGTACTACTTCCACCTAAGCACGCTTAACCATGGAGTTTTCATGTGCTCCACAGCCAACTAAGCCCAAAACGTGTTGGTGATGTTAAGAGACAGAACATTACTTATGAACCAAGGATCTCTCTTGTCCACGGCCGATGTGGGATAGCCTAAGAGTGGGACGATGTTGTATTTGCCAAGGGTGTTACAGGTGGTATTAGATCCACTCCTATGCCGTTCGGGATGATGGGACACGCCTCATCGAGGACGATGAGTCCAAAGGGGGGTTGTCTGTAACACCCTTGGCAAACACAACATCGTCCCACTCTTAGGCTATCCCACATCGGCCGTGGATAAGAGAGATAACTGGTTCATAAGTAATGTCCTGCCTTTTCAATCATCAAAGCGTTTTGGGCAACCAAAAATAAATCCGTGAGCTCTTCGTGGGCAAAGCGGACAATATTGGTGGTGCGATGGGCCGGATGTTACACTAAACTTGTGTAATTGTTGTTTAAATCAATTAATGGTAATATTGTCACTTAATAGTGTCACATGTGTTTTAAGCAATCTGTACGTCACACTCGGGCATATTTCGCTTTAGCCAGGGTGTTACAAAAATAGACATGTTTAATTTAGCCTGCATCTCTTCAATCATTGAGTTTTTTTACCAATAAACAAGCGACACGTCAGTGAAGCCCACTATGCTTAGCCGCCACTTTATGGACACAAAATTTTGTGAAAAGTAAACGGGACCCACCTTTAGCCTATAAAAACTCGACACGTGTCAAAGGTGGTTAAACTTAGCCTACATCTCTGGTAATTTAACCGGAATCCTTGAGTGTTAGTCGACTTCGGAATATGTGTCTATTACTTACCCGACTCCATATATGGTGGTGTACTAGTGAGGTAGCAAGTGGTGGTGTACCAGTGAGGTATGAAATTTATAATTCAAATTGTTTGCACATCCCAATTAAAAGCCCCAAGATCTTAAACTCAGATTTTGTCTGCATTGAATGAATTTTTGAAATGAAATTTTGGATTCTAAGGTTGTAATGGAGAAGATGATGATTTGCAAGTGAAAGGACCAAAGGATGACTAGATTTAATATTATTATTTATTAAATTTAACAAGTAAAGTGATTAATCTACCCACATGTGAAAGACACATGTCTAATTTAACTAAAAAAATTAACAGAGTAGGGTTAAAGGTCAAACGTTGTTGGATTTTTAAACGTAAAGGATAAAATAAATCAGTTTTAAAGAAGAAGGACAATGATTGAAACTGTGTACAAATATAAATGACAATTTCTGTAATTCAGTCTTAAATACTTAGCTGGATTTTATTTGTTTATCTCTTAGCCGTCTTCTTAGCCGTTGTAAATTTAGCCTCCGACGTTACATATTTTTACCTACTCAATTAAATATTTAGCCGGTTTCTATTTATTTTTCTCTTAGCCGGCTAAGAGAGATAATCAAGAAGGCTAAGAGAGAAACAAAATGTGAGCCGACTAAATATTTAATTTGGTAGTTAAAGTATTAATATGGCGGCTAAATGAAGATGACTAAGAGAGAAAAACAAGAAAACCGACTAGTTATTTAATTGGTTTGGTAAATATTTTAAATTTTGACGGCTAAAATCAAACGGCTAAAAAAAAGAATGCAACTAAGTGAAGCTTTAGCCTACAAGCCGAGTTGGAGCCGATTAAGAAGGAATATATGGAGCCGGCTAAGTGAATAGACACATATCCCGAAGTCGGTTAAAAGTTATAACCAACGCGTTTTGGGCTTAGTTGGCTGTGGAGCACATGAAAACTCCACGGTTAAGCGTGCTTAGGTGGAAGTAGTACTAGGATGGGTGACCACCTGGGAAGTCTCTACCTGGGCAACCAAAAACAAAGCCGTGAGTTCCCGGATGGACAACCCATCGGGGGCAAAGCGGACAATATTGGTGTTACAAGAAGCCGGGGTGTTACATTTTTTAGCCCTGCTTGCGGTGCGCACATATGATGTATATATGTGTGTGAACCCTCGGGTGGGCAAAAGTGAAATTGCACTGATTTTGACGTTATTTTACTAATCTCGTGAAAATAACGTTAAAAGTGACGGACGGTTAATCAGGCATCATGTAGTGGCGTTGATAGCTGAAAGATAAGGGTACATGCACCGATCAGCCGATGTCCCGATGATTGAGTGCTATGTGCCTTATGTCCAAGGCTTGATGCAAAACTACTATCGAGCCGGGGGTCTCACCGGAAGCAGCCTCTCTATCCCTATGGGGTAGAGGTAAGGCTGCCTACATCTTACCCTCCTCAGACCCTACCATAGCTTTGCTATTGGTGGGATATACTGAGTACGATGATGATGATGATGATGATGAGTTGTCGTGCTTATAAGTTAGTAAGACATTTGAATATAGACAAAGTTAAAAGAAAGATTAGATTATTGGACAAAGGTGCAACCATTCTAATATGTTTTTCACATGGATGATGCATGCTCATTGAGTTGACTCAATTAGCTTGTGGCTCAAACCGAGTTTTCGTGTTTGTGACTTGTTTTATTTGAGATTCTCTTTAAATTGTTATTCAAAGTTAAAATAAGAATCTATAAGATCAATAAAATAAATAAGGCAGTCAACTCACTGAGCCATAAACTGGCTAGTTGGATACATGCCCAGCTTCTAGCTTAGATTGAGATAACAAGCCAAGCCTGCTCGAGCCTGGGTTGATGCTTGACCAGCTTGCTTGTTGAACATTAAAGTACTACAAACACAAAACATTATAAGGTGACTTAAGTATGTTTGTAATACTATAAGAACAAGATACACCAATCTGAACTTTTTAGTGTGGATGCACGAACGAATCTCTAGAAAATCACCATTTAAACCCATGAATTTCTTGTACCTGATTGTGTAGCACCTTTTGATGCTGCAACCTTTAATGTTCGTCAAACCCAGGTTTTTGGAGTATAACCGTTCTAGGTATTGAAAGAAACGCCATGTTTCCGTTGAATCAGTTAATACGGCAGACTCTTAGTTGACCCATTTTCCAAACCACCTCATTTTGCCGGCTCTAAATTATTTTATTTAAGATTTTAAGGATAGAGGGTGACTGGAGAGAGAGTTGTTTCATGGCTCTTGATATTCTTTTTGGTTGAACATCCTCATCCACCTCTGCAAAAGATTCCGGACTTGATTCAAGACCTTTGCTTTAAACCCACGTGTATTAATAACATGTCAGGAACCAACGTCACTGCTGATGGAACCGCCCCTAAGGCCACAGAGAGTTGTCCGAGAATGGAGAAAATGGGAGATGAGGTGGAGGTGTATATGTGAAATTTTGCAGTGAAAACAAGTAAACTTTCACCGGATTGTAAAAATATACAATCGGACATCCACATGATAGTTGAGGACAATCGGACATTATTTCGAACCACTTAGGATTATAATCCTAATCTAAAATGCATCAACACCTTTCACCATACAAGTTCAGTCATTATGAATTAGTCAATACGAATCTTCGTTTATTTGGTCACTAAGTTTGTTTATGTTCGTTAATTTAAGAATTTCAAGCTTATATCTCATTAACACATGAAGTCATTTGTGACATTATTTTAGGATAAGTATGCTTACAATTATTATGCCGAAGTTTTTGTGATTTTATAAATGTTGGTTGATTTTGTATTTTTGTTTATGTTGCTTGTTGGGCTGTTAATCTAATGAGTGGGCTATGTTTGGATGTGGGCCTGTCTTGAGATGTTTACTTGAAGTCCATCTAGGCCTTTATCGATCCAGCCTCTACATTCCAAATACACGATTGATTGAAGTTGGAAAGAATTCGTTGCCTGATTTCACAGTTGTCACAAGTTGTTCAGTTCCTTAATATGTGATGTGATTGATTCAAAGATGCCTCGCTAAAGGAAACTTCTCTTCATCTCGTCGGCTATACATGTCGATCAGCCCCTCTGATGTTCGGGGGACTCGAGGAAACATCAATTATAATCACATAACTTAATTGACCTTTGAACTTTTAGTTAATCAAATGCATGTTAACACATTGTTTAAGCTGTTAAGCACCATGTTTGGTATACTCTTGAACATGCTATCGTGACTTGTTTCTAACATGATTATCAACGGGCATGTGTCTATCTTGATATTATCTATATGATTAATTGATTCTTATTATTTTTTTTCTCTTTACTTCGCTCCTTGACATGCATGATCACATATTTAATTTTGTAAAAATCATTAAAAAAAGGATTAAATAGTTAGAAGCAACAATTAATAGATAAAACTTATGATGAGTTTATTATAAGGTTAATAACACATGGGTTTATTGAAATATAACATGAACATGTGAAACTCTATATATGACACAACGTGTCATTGCTAGATTGACTTGCACTGATCCACAATCTTACTTAAAAAACATTAGTTAGGGAAGAAGGCCTTAAACCATTTCTGCTTAACAATTACTTGTAACATTACTTGGTATATATACTTGTAATATCATGCAAATAAGGTCATTCACTCTCTCAATGTTCTCTCTTATATAGTTATTTTTGGTGATTGCATATATATATACTTATTCACAAGCTAAGGATGGTCACAAATAGATTTGTTTTCCTTTGACAAGATTGACAACGTTTTTGTTAGTGCGTGGGGGGTTTTTTCATGTGGAAGTCGGTATCACGACATTAAGTATTTAGTGTTTGCTTGTTCATGAGTAGTTATAATTTTCTTATAATAAATACAAGTGTGATGTCTCTTTTTTTTATCATGATAGAGGCCTAAAACCGGATTGAAATTATGTTACTGTTTTAGAACAACAAATCAACGTACAACAGAAATTTTTTGACGTTGGAAATTAATACTATGCATATATATAAACATACAAAATGTAACATTAAAAAGGAAAACTAAAAAAAAACAAATCATAGGTATCCCAGCCTATTGTTTTATTCCCATATTTCTAACTATTGTTTATTTGTTATTTAATTTTGGTATATGGGCAAGTGGATCATGCTAATCTGACGAATCCTCGCTGTGAACGGCGTTGCCGGATCTTGGTCGCCGTAGAAGCTCAATCAGCGTCTCCGCCTGTCCACCATACAAATCATTATTAACCAATCATTCTTCTTAATACGACAAAACCACCCACACTAAAATATAGCTTTGCTTTCATTATTTTAATCCAAGATATTTACATGTTTCTAGAATATTATACTTACTTTATACAAAAGTATTAGTATTATATTACTTATAACTTAAGGTTTGAGTTTGGTATACAAAGGTGGCGTTTGGTACATAATGAGTAATGACTTTCATAAACAATTAAACATAACACTTTGAAACCACATAAACAATTAAACATAAATCCTTGTAAAGTTAAATAGAATAAAAAATATATATTTACTTAAGTTTTTGTTTTCAAACATATGCATGATCTATACATTATGTAAACGGTAGTTTATAATACAAATTATTATTATTTTTATCTTATAAAGTTGATGTATGGAAATCATATTCCCGTATAATAGAGTTGTAATTAACGCCATTTAATATATCAAAACAATTCATACAAATTACTAAAAATATAAAAAATAGAGTCAAGTAAATTAGTTTTTTTTTTCTAAATGCCAAATTTGTTTTTATCGTCTGAAAAACTTGAACTCAAGACCTTCTAACATAAGATATTTTAAGTAAATCAGTTACCTTTTGTTTAGCACGACTAGTACCAGACTGCGACAACGCAACAAGAGGCGGAATCGCTCCTTCGCGTACCACCATACTCCGATACACCACACTCTCATCACACAACCGCAACAATATCACCACCGAAATCTCCTTCTGCCGTTGCGTTCCCACCTCCACAATCTCCACCAACACCGGAATCCCTCCTTCTTCCACCACAGCCACCTTCGCCTCCGCCAACTCCACCAAAACACTCACCACAAACGCCGCCTTATCCACCATATTCATCCCAAAATCCGCCATCAACTCAACCAACACCTTCATAACCCCTGACTCCACAGCTCTAATCTTATTCTCATTAACCGAACACAACGAATACAACGCGGTACACGCGTCCTTTTTGCCACGTGTACTTCCCGTTTCTAAAAGGTTCACAAGTAACGGAATCACTCTTAACTGGCCGATTAACAATTTGTTTTCATCTGATTGAGATAATCTCAGAATCGCACACGCGGCATTCTCTTTAGCCGTTGATGTTCCGATCATCAACGCGCTAACTAACGGTTTGATTACTTTTAAACAACATAACTGCTCTTTGTTTTCATCGCATAGAGATAAGTTCAAAACCGCTGTGACTCCGTACTCTTGAAGCTGCAAATCCGACGATGAGATTAACGAAATCAACGGCTGGATTGCACCGGCTTTAGCGATCTTCAATCGGTTATTCGGATTGTTCTTTGCTAATAGCCGTATCTCCATTGCCGCTTGTAATTGATCGTCAATTGAGCTGGATTTGAGTCCGGTGACTAGGTTTTTGATTAGGTCGTCGGAGTAGTCGGTGGCGCGTGAGAGGAGTACGTGGCGGTTGTCCGATGACGTTGTTGAGAATTCGCCTGACCGGTCGCTGTTGCAATCGCTGAAGGCGGTGGAATCATCGGTTGTGGTGGTGAGTGTTAGATTACGTTCGAAGTATGAGTAGTTCGTTTGAAGGAGTTCAGTCTCCGTCACCATTGCCGGAATATGCTGCCGGAAGTTGTAGCTCCGATTAGAATAAGAATAATATTAAGGGGACAGGACACCCTGTACGGATGCTAAATAAGATTGGTGATATAGAGGAGCCGTACTTGTTTCATCACGTGCAAACCGTGTGACTCTTTGAAACGCGTGTTTGAAGCTTCGTTAATTTCTAATTTTAGTTTGCTTTCAAAAAATATAAGAAATTGTTACATAACAATACATTCCAAAAGTTGTGGAATAACGATGACGTTGAGTAAGTCTAAGATGCGTTAAAAGTAGACATTTCTTCATAGTTATCGAATACTTTGTAGTTTACTAGATGCGGTCAAGATCATCCACGATTGAATTCACAACGTTAGTTGTAACTCGTTGATGTCCTTGTCCGGAACTTTTGAGCAAACACGATGTAGTTGTGACATTTTGCATTAATTGTCGTCATGTTTCTTCAGTTCAATTCAATAATTTTCGATCAAAACCTTAAATTGTGAAATTAAATATGTTTCTTATGGTATATTGTTTTGTCTTATTTGCTTTACGACTTTCATAAGTTGCTAATAATTTCTGAGATAGTAAAGGTAAAACTAAACCAACTAAATGAAATAATAAGCAGCAAATCAACTTTCAAAATGGAGGTTATGGTTTACATCCTTGTAAATACAAGATAAAAAGGATTTTAGGTGGAAAAGAAATTTGCTATTTAAAAAAAATGGTAAATCAAAACATGGTCAACCCTCTACAATCGTTTATTGCTTACAAACAATAAGAAATTGATGACATAGCAATACATTTCAAAAGTTGGGGATTGATGATGACGTTGAGTAAATAAATTGTCAAGATGCGTCAAAAATAGATATTTCTTTATAGTTATCAAATGCTTTGTAATTTACTAGATGTGTTCAAGATCATCCACGATTTAATTCGCAGTGTTTGCTGTAACTCGATGATGGCCTTGTTTGGAACTTTTAAAAGTAAAAAAAAACGTAAATAGTTTCTTTGCAAACACAAATAAACCAAACAAAACAGACAAGAGGTGGACCATCTCAATCCTAGGGGTGTTCTTCGGGTTCGTTTTTCCGGTTGCAGGTTTTTTGGGTCGGGTTCTTTGGGTTTCAAAGTTTTAAATCTTGACCCGAAACCCAACCCGAATCTCTCATGGGTTTTTCGAGTCCGGGTTTTCTTGGATTGGGTTAATCGGGTTTCGAGTATCTTAGAAAACAAAACAAAAAACAAAAAAATAATAAAAAACTACAATCCTAAATTAAAGCAACATATTATTATATTATCGTAAGCAAATAGTCAAATAATAAACCAAGGGGTGTTCTTGATAAAACAATCCAAAAGAAGAGTAAAACTAACTCGAACCATAATCGTCTTCAATCGGGCGTGATTTGGTTGTTCGATTACGGTTGCTATTAGTAATAAACGGAAAACATAAATTAACAATAAACAATCGATTATGAACATTTTCTGATAATTATAGTGGCTAAGACTAAGCATATTATACCTAAAAATATATTAAATTTCAAAACTAAAGTTTATTCGGGTTGAGCCGAAACTTATAAATCAAACCCGAGAACCAACCCGAATTACTTCGTTTCGGGTTAGTCCTTTCTCGGGTTTGGGTTAGTTCGGGTACGGATACGTATTTTCTTGGATGAGATTTCGGGTAAAAGTGACCGCCCTAGTAAACCCTCTGCAATCCCAATTGACCACAGACAAATACATTATAATTTGTCGTCATGGTTTGGGAAAAGCATTATTGTTTCCATTTTTGTGAGAGAGAGTTAGATTTCATGTATACAAAAGAAACCTTGACACAAGAAGATAAAAATTAAACTAGAGTTAGTAACATCACTCTAGAATACATAGTTTAGGTTAAGGTAGGTGTTTAACACGGGCCTTTAACAAATTTCAATGTTTATTTATATGTTTTTTAAATAAAAATTAAATAAAAAAACACGGTTGAACCTCTAAAGATGCGGACAAATCTATATGTTTGCGGACAGACGGTTAATATTTTATATTCAAGTCAATATTATTCGGTCTTTGAAAGTGCATTGATAATATTTTGTATTAATATTTTTTTTAATAAATAAGTAGTTTTGTGTGATTTGGTCAAATCTGATCTACGTCCAATGAGTGCAACCAAGAATTTATTGTTGTCTTTCAATATTGTAAATTGTGATGAGGAATTTCAAGTAGAGTATATGAATATACAGAAATAGATACAAGGCTTCTAACTTAGAAACAAAATAAGTAGACAGGCTCAAATAAAAGGAAATAAGGCCTGGCCCGTAAGCCTCCATTGTCTTCAATCTCGTTAAGGCCAGTAACGGATCCAAGAATTATTTTCTTAGAGGGCGACATCGGGACTTAACACTAATTTTATAGGAGGCGATTGAGATTTTCACATGCAAATAACACTAAAAAAAATTTAAGGCGGGTGGCCGCCCCTGATTAAGGCCACAAGTTATCTTCTTGTCTTCCTTTAAACTGGGCTCAAGCCAAGAATGTACCTCTACAGACCCAACAATAGAAGCCTAAAAATTTTAGCATCTTTAATTCAACAATTCCACCTAGAGGTGCATAAATCGGTTAACCGGTTATTTTGCTAACCGTTTTTTTTGGCGGGCATTAACCGGTTATACCGGTGTTTCGGTTAGGGTAGTAACCGGTTTTGACCGGCTAGAGAAACGATTTTGACCAGTTAAGCCGGGCCGGTTAACCGGTTTTGAAATCAAAAATACAAACCGGTTACTAACAGTCTAACCGGCGGTTAGGATCGGTTAGGATTGGACCGGTTACAAAATCAGTTAGAAACCGATTAACCGGTTTCTGTATGTACCTCTAATTCCACCCAATTTTGGCACGTTGTACACCCAGTTTTTCCAAAAACTCAATTAGTAACATTATCAATATCTATGTGGAGGCTATGTATTTAACTTTTTATTAACGTGAACGTCACATAGACTCTATCTATGTGGAGGTCATGTATATAATTTTTTATTAACATGAATGCCACATAGACTCTTTTATTGACATGGAACGTCGCTTCATTGATTCAACTGCTTTAAACACAAATGAATATTATCATCTTGTAATTTAAAAGAAAGAGTGCATTAAGATTTTGAAATGCTTGAAACGTCATGTTATCAAATTTAAACCTGTTTAAAGAGTAAAAAAGTTAATTTAAACCCGTTTAAAGAGTAAAAAGTTGCTTTTTAAAACAATTCTACGTCTATATATGTTTTAAACAAGTTTGAGGTTAGAGAAACATACCAGAATTGGGTTAACTTACCCCCACAAGGCCACAAACTTATTCAACGTAGTAGTTTCAGCTTATAAATTCTATTTTATGGTTAGCCAATTTTGTAGGCAATAGAGAGAACCGGAAAGCGAAGTTTGGCCAGATTTAGCCTATATTAATCTGATGCCCGATTCTGTGTTAGTAAAGCACTAAAGCATGTGACAGGTCAAAAGAATTCTATTAATCAATATTTACATCATTTCTTTTGTACCAACATCTTTGTGGTTATACGAAATACAGTTATTTATTTATTAAGTTGGCAACTTCTGGGCTTGTTATTTGAAGCTCAATATTTACACAAAAAGCACTTATTGCCTTCTCAATTTCAATATCAACAAAATCATATTATATACAACAAAAACAACCATACCCATAAAAATGTTTCACTAATAACAAGGCTATTAACAGAGCCTAGTGAGTGAAGAAACACTAAGTGATCCCGACAGATTAAGGATAATCTTAGGGTTAAGTAGATGTTTCCCACGAGGGTTAGGTCCGGCAAAGATGGTTATTCTTCTCAACCTGCAAAACAGATACCGTAAGCTCATCACTGAGAAGGGAGGGGGGGGGGGGTTCCTCTTTGTGACCACCCCCCGGCGTGAGAATCAGACTAGGTTGCTCTGAATATAAGTGTATATAGAGAGAAATAGCTAGAAAGAAGATGATGATACCGTTCCAAGGTGTTGGAGTATTTATAGCCGAAGGTAGGTTTCCAAGCAGGTATGGCCAGCTGTATATAATATTCCTTTCCACCAACTATGGGCTACGTTCGTGCCACGATGTGAGTTGGTGGGTAGGCAGCGGCTGATAGTGACATTTTGTACTGGAGCGTGCTCCTCCTCGTACTATTGTCAGTGAGCTGTCACCCTGTGATTGGTTCATGGGTTGCTTTTGTCAGATCTTATCCATTTGTCCATACCTTGGTAGGTATAGTACAAAAGATCTTCTAGAAGCGTACGGACTGGCTCTTTTGGGCGGGAATATTCCCGCCCTACTCATTCCTTCTTCAGGTGACATTGCTGAAGTATAAGAGTTAGTGCCTTGTGCGTGTAGCCTTACTATTAGTGCGGGTAGCCTTCCTTCTTGGCTTGTACCCACAGCTGCGGGAACAGGCAGGGTACTGTACCAAGGGAGGCTTTCCTGCGGGGACAGCTGGCTTACTGCGTGTAAGGTCTTCATCTCTCTGAGCATGGTGGTTCCTGCGGATCCAATTGGTCTTTGCGCAGACGTACCTCTTCAAGGTGAGTCTTGCGGGTCCAACTGGGCTTTGCGGGAACCTACCTCTTCAAGTCCCCCCAGTCCATTGTTCTTCTCATGAATTGTTAATAAGTGAGGGGAACTTTTGGACTTTAAGCAAGGGGTTTTGAAAAGGGGTTTTTCGTTTTTTAAGGTTCTCCGTGGGGATTCTTCCCGCAGTTTTCCTAATGTCACTTGCAGAAAATTCCCGACTTTTCTGCCTGATCTTTGGGTATGATGCGGGTAGGTGTGTAACCTCTTCGCAAGTCGGGAGCGTTAAGTTTCACTTGTGTAGATTCTCCACGAGGTTTTGGTAGTTTTAGACATAGTGATCAGTTATGTTAAACACCCAATTCCACCTTGAAGCTTCAAACAATCTAGTTCTCAACGTTCCCGCCATGCGGGGGTGTTATTTCTCTTTCTGCAAGCATGGCCCATAAGATCGATCTTCTTGGTTTCAATTCCCTGCAAGTGCTAAGTATGTGAAGGGTTTCGCCTTGACACTGTACCCGCACTTGTCTTATGGTTTCTTGCTTTCCAAGGTAAGGGGGTATATTCCCTCTTATTTTTGAATCATTTTGAAATTCGGAGAGTTGGTGAAAGGATGAGGATAATCCAAACGGTTGAAGGGACGTTGGCGTCTTTTGACGGTTTCAGGATGTGCAGGAAGTTATGACGACGTGACAGCATGTGGTCAATCAGGACGCTTTTTCAGGCGCGTGGTCGCGAGTTTCATGACACGCGCCATTTCGACACCTGTTGCCAGCTTGCTTTATCCACACGTGTCGCCGTGTCATTGCGCCTGCGCTTTCTCTCTCATCCGCATTAAATTCATCGCATTCATTGCGATGAGTATATAAGGGGGAGAGGGTGTATTCCGTCCATTATCTTCACTTCACTCTCCTTTTCCTTTTAAGCGATTTCCGGCGAATACTCATCTTTTCCGGCGAGCATTCTCCTGAAACCGCTTTTTTTCCTCAACATTTAAAAATGTCTTCTTCTCATGACCCAGAGGTTAACGTCGAGGAGTCCGACGTTTACCTCGAGAACCCGACGTCCACGTCCGATAAGGACGATAAGAGTACTGCTGGCGAGTGTCAGTGTACTCTTTCTGTCGATGTATACCATTACATCGTCAAGAAGTTCATGCTGGAGCCCTATGAGCCAGAGTTCCCGGAGGCCGACCAGACGGTATACGACGCCCCTAAGGGCAAGATAGGGGTTTACGCTTCGTTCTTCATATTTGGGAATCTAAGATTCCCATTAACGAAGTTCGTATACCGTGTTTTAGAGAAACACGAGTTCATTTGACAGAGGTGCACCCAATGGAAATTGCTAAAGTTCGCCATTTCGAATGGGTGTGCCGTATTTTGGATATCGAGCCTCGAGTCGACCGCCTGATTCTATACCTGGAGGTGCGTCCAGGGTTGGTATACCCTTGTCACTCGGAACAAGGGTTTGAAGATCTGCACTACCGAGCGTAGTCTCCGATCTTGGAAGCGTGAGTTTTTCTACATTTCCGCTCGCGTCGTTCCCATTGCGATGACGTTCAAGAATGGGAGGGCACTCCCTAATCTTTCGGCTTCCAATTACCAGGAGACGGAGTGGTTCACCAAGATTTCCCAGATTCGGACTCCTGTTTATCGCTTCGCGGAGTCTGGGATGGTCATGCTTGGGATGAGCCGCGTGTGGAAGGATGCCGGGTCTGGGACGCCGCAAATACCCATCGTTCTTGAATACGGTTTGAACTATATTTCTTATGGTATGCTCCGTCTTTTGTGTTGGTTTAGGATTTCCTTCTAACATTATCATTTTTATTTCAGAGGGGAACGACTTACAGTCGCTCTTGCACCCGCGTGTTGTAGTACTTTTGCATTTGTCGCTTGTAGTTCTCTTCACGCGATGCGGCTAAGTCTCTGCGCTCTTCGGTTAGCATAAGGTCTAACCGTCTTTCCGCATCATTGTCTTCTGGTTGAGTTATGACTCTTGGTGAGGGTAGACCAATCTCGATTGGAACTATGGCTTCAGTGCCATAGGTGAGGCTGAATGGGGTTTCGCCCGTGCTTGCTTTTTTTAGCGTTCTGTTTGCCCAAAGGACATGTGGAACTTCGTCCACCCAGCCGGATCTATGCTCCAAGAGTCTTTTCTTTATGCCGTCAACGATGCTCTTATTTGCTCTTTCCACCTCACCATTACCCTGCGGGTGTGCCACTGAGGTAAAGGTGTGGGTGATTTGAAGCTCTCTCAGCCACTTTTGTAGCTTCTGGTCAGCAAAGTTGGTGCCGTTATCGCTCACCAAATTCTGTGGAAGTCCAAAACTACAAATAATAAATTCCCAAATAAATTTTTTGATATGTTTTGCGGTTGTTTGGTCTAGGGGTTTTGCTTCAATCCACTTGGTGAAGTAGTCGATGGCTACCACTAGGAACTGAACGTTCCCTGCTGCTGTGGGAAATGGGTCTGTAACATCGATGACCCACTTCGGGAATGGCCATGAAGAAGTGACTGGAACAAGTTCGTTCTTCGGGCGATGCGTGTTGGCTGCGTAGAGCTGGCAGGACCTACATTTTCTGATGTAGGCCAGCGCATCCGTGTGCATCCCCGGCCAAAAGTATCCCGCGTTGTTTAGCTTAGTTACAACTGCGCGTGGACCTACGTGTACACAGATGCCTTCGTGTACTTCCCTTAGGAGGTAGTCGGCATCTTGGTCGTCAACGCATCTGAGGATTGGGCCAAGAAAATTACGCCTGTAAAGTATGTCAACAAGTTGATAGTTCAGTGATTTACAGCGTATCTTTCTTGCCTGTGTCTTTGACTCTGGTAATACACCCGTCGCAAGGTAATTTATGATTGGCGTCATCCATGTTTCCGTGCCGGTTTGGATGACACAAATTTCCTTGTGCGGGACTGATGGTGCTCCAAGAAGTTCAACGCGGATTTCCTTTCCCAAGTGGGTGAAGGCTAACGATGCAAGCTTGCTTAACGAATCCGCAAATTTGTTTTCGCTTCGCTTGATGTACACAACTTTGCAATCGTTGAAATCGCGCATAAGGGTTTTTTCTTGTGCGAGGTACAAGGCCATTGTGTCGTTCACGGCCGTGTACGTCTCGTTTATCTGGTTGGCTACTAGCATGGAATCCACGTGGGCTTCCAAGTTTTTCACCCCCATCTTACGCGCAATTCTTAATCCGGCCAAGAATGCTTCGTACTCCGCTTCGTTATTCGTACTGGGGAAATCCAGCTGAATAGCGTAAGTGTACTCTTGGCCTGCTGGGTTAGTTAGTTTCAACCCTGCGCCCGAACCTTCGTTGTTGGCTGCTCCATCAGTATAGAGTCGCCATACATCGTTAATGTCTTGTGCTGGAGAGGGTTGAGCCTCTTCCTGGCACTCTTTTTCCCGCGAAGCGGGGACTTCTGCAATAAAGTCGGCCAAGACCTGGCCTTTTATGGCTGGTCTTGGCTTGTACTTTATCGCGTATTCTTTTAACTCAATTGCCCATTTGGCTAGGCGCCCTGACAACTCGGGTTTGCCTAAAACGTTTGCAAGTTTGAAGTTGGTGAGAATGGTGATTGGGTGACCTTGGAAATATCGTCTTAGCCTGCGTGAAGCCTGTACAAGCGCTAAGACTAATTTTTCCAGGGTGGAGTACCGGGTTTCCACGTCTGTTAAGACGCGGCTTACATAGTAGATGGGCATCTGGATGCCCTTTCGTTCTAATAGTAAGACTGCCCCAGTTGCTCTGTCTATGGCGGAGAGGTAAAGAATTAATTCCTCCCCCATTTCTGGTGCTGTGAGTGTTGGGAGTTCGATCAAGCGTGACCGAATCTCTTGAAAGGCTGCTTCCGCTTCTGGTGTCCAGCGGAAGTGCGTTTTCTTCAAACAATTTCTTAATGTTGACACGAATGGGAACGACCTATCCGCATGGTTTGCCAAAAAGCGGTTAAGTGCGACTAGTCGTCCATTTAGTGTCTGAGCCTGTTTGATGGTAGTAGGTGATTCCATTTTCATAATGGCTTCAACCTTTTCGGGGTTCGCTTTGAAGCCATCTTTGGTAACAATGACTCCTAAGAACTTCCCCTCTTCCATTCCAAAGGAACACTTGCTCGGGTTGAGCTTCATGTTTATCTTTTTGAGCGTGTTGAAAGTTTCTTCGATGTCTTTCAACATCGCCTCTAGCTCGAGGCTTTTGATGACCAAGTCATCCATGTAAACCTCCAAGTTCCTCCCGATTTGGGCATGAAACTCTTTGTCCATCAGGCGTTGGTATGTGGATCCGGCATTCTTTAGTCCGAATGGCATCATTTGGTAACAAAATGTGCCATCGGGCGTCCGAAATGCGGTTTTATCCTGATCGTCAACAGCTATGTGGATTTGATGGTACCCTTTATACTCATCAAGGAAACATTTAAGGCGAAACAGTGCTAATGAATCTACCTTAAGGTCAATTTCGGGTAACGGGTAACAATCCTTGGGGCATGCTTTGTTTAGGTCTTTAAAATCTATGCACATGCGCCATTGTTTGTTGGATTTTGGTACTATGACGGGATTTGCAACCCATGTTTGATATTTACTAACGCGTACGATGCCTGCGTCAAGGAGTTCCTTGACTTGGGTTCTACACGTGTTAGCCTGCTCAGCACCCATTACGCTACGCTTTTGTATGACCGGCGCAAACGCCGGGTCACACTTGAGCTTATGCTCAGCCTTACTTCGAGGTACACCAGTCATGTCAGCTGGTGTCCACGCGAAGATGTCGGTATTTTTTTGCAACAAGCGTTTGAGTAAGGTGCGTGTGGGATTAGTGATCGTTGGGCCAATGGTAACGGCCTGGTCAGGGTATTTGCCATTGAAGGCCCATTCTTCTGGCTCAGAGGTGGTTGGTTTAGCCATTTTTGGTTTGGGTTTAGATGAGACAGATGCGATGCATACCTGGGGAATGTCCGTGATCATAGCAACGCCCTCGACTGTTGGCCATCCCATCATCCCATGGACCGAAGACACCACGACATTAAATCTTGCCATCCCATCTCTCCCGAAGAGAATGTCGTATGTGTGGTGTGGCTTCCTCATTACAACGAAGTCCACGTCTTCTGTGCGGGAGTACTTCCCGTCCGTGAGAGTGACGGGGAAAGATAGAATTCCCAATGGGGTGTTTGTGCTGCCGTTAAACCCTTCCATCGAGGTGTAAACTGTTTCTAGGCGTTCTTTGTCTTCGTCGTCTAGCTTGTCGAAGAACTGCCTATACATGACCGTTGATGAAGCGCCATTATCAGCAAGGGTGCGGGAGGTGATGTAGTGCCCCAGCTGGCTTTTGATGACTATGGGGCCTTCTTTGTTAGGCCCCCCTGGCACACGCGGGAAGCGCACTTCTGCTTCCTTCCACGCACTTGGCTCTGTTGTTCGTCGTTTTCTTTCTCTGATGTTGCCGTGAACCATGTGAATGCTGATGTCGACGGGCTTCCGTCCATTGCCCTTGTACCGATTGTCATTCCTCCCTCCGTTTCTGATTGACGCCACGAGGTGCGTGAGTTTCCCATCTTTGACGAATGTTTCGACGACATCCTTCAAGGATGTGCATTCTTCAGTGGTGTGGCCTTTTGTCCCGTGGAAGTCACAGGATTTGCTCTGATCAGCGTTATGATGCTGTCGGATTATTGGAGCCTTTGGCCATGGGAGTTTCTCGGTGGCAAATATCTCGGTGACGCTTTTGGTGAGTGGCGTCCATCTGGGATTCCGGTTCGACGACTGTATGTTGTCCCTTCCGCCTAAGAGAGGGCGAGAGCTGGATGAGGTGTCAAAGTTAACCCTTGACTGCCAAATACCAAGCTTCTTTTTTTTGTTATGTCGGGCGGTACGGACGTTATTTTCTCTTGTTCTCTTGAGTGTAGAGGTTTGTGCTTTAGGGAAGATTTCTACCCAGTTGCTTCTCCGTTTCGGCAAAGCGTTTAGCTGCCGTCATGATGGCATCCCACGTGGATGGCATGCCGTCTTTACCTGTCAACGTGCGGATGAGCTCTGGGTACTCAGCGCCCTGGATGAAAGCGGCGCGAACGAGATCTTCGCTAATGGTGCCCAGACTTAGCTTCTTTGAGTTAAAGCGAGTGATGAAGTCTAGCAAAGATTCGTCTTCCTCTCGGATGCAGTTGAGGATCGTCCATTGCTCTTCAGTATATTTTCTTTGTTGACTGAAGTGTTGGCTGAACTTGTGCTGGAAGTCTGCCCAATCGTAGATGTGGTGGACTGGTAGACGATCAAACCACGCTCTGGTTGCCCCGACGAGCGTCATTTGGAACATGTAACACCATGTGGGTTCCGTCCAATTACTGACGGTTGCCCCCGCCATAAATCTGTTCATGTGATCGTCCGGGTCAGATATGCCATCATAAGTGCCTATGTTGGACATCTGTTTGGCACTCTTTGGCGCGATTGCTTCCGCAATGTCTCTTGCAAATTTGGACTTTCCCGCATTCGCAACAGTTGATCTGAAAGTTTTGGAGAAGTCACGTGGGTTTCCCCCCGTGTTCTTTGGTTTGAAAGTTTCTCCGAAATTTCTTCTCGAGTTGAAGTCTGCTTCTTTACGGTTCCCTTTCGCCTTATGACGTGGGTTTGCGTCACTGTCAGATTCTTCCCAATCTTCATCATCCACATACTCGCAATCATTGCTCATGTTGAGCTGTTGTCGAGTGCTTCCGAATTCGTCATTGACCTGTTGGAGTGAACGTAAACGTTCGTCCAACTCGGCTTGGAATTCAATCTGACGTGCTTCCGCCCAAGCTTTAACTTGTTCTGGTGTTTGTCGGGGAAGTCTCGTCTGTTGTTTCCCCAACTGGGTATCAATGAATCCCAGGAGAGGGTTGTTTACTGCACTTGCCCCGGCTTGGGTAACCGGGGTAGTGTTCGTAACAATCGTGTATTCACCGGTGTTCCCCCCAGTAGCTGGGGTTGTGTTTACCGGAGTTTCTTGGTTACCCGGTGGCTTTGGCATCGGAGTAACGTTAACCATCTTTCCAGAAATTGAAAAAACTGAGAAAAAGAAGAGTAAGTTCTAGCTTAATGCACAGATGGCGCCAATGAAGAAACACTAAGTGACCCCGACAGATTAAAGATAATCTTAGGGTTAAGTAGATGTTTCCCACGAGGGTTAGGTCCGGCAAAGATGGTTATTCTTCACAACCTACAAAACAGACACCGTAAGCTTGTCACTGAGAGGGGGGGTTCCTCCTTGTGACCTCCCTCCGGCGTGAGAATCAGACTAGGTTGCTCTGAATATAAGTGTATATAGAGAGAAATAGCTAGAGAGAAGATGATGATACCGTTCCAAGGTGTTCGAGTATTTATAGCCGAAGGTAGGTTTCCAAGCAGGTACGGCCAGCTGTATATAATATTCCTTTTCCACCAACTATGGGCTACGTTCGTGCCACGATGGGAGTTGGTGGGTAGGCAGCGGCTGATAGTGACATTTTGTACTGGAGCGTGCTCCTCCTCGTACTATTGTCAGTGAGCTGTCACCCTGTGATTGGTTCATGGGTTGCTTTTGTCAGATCTTGTCCATTTGTCCATACCTTGGTAGGTATAGTACAAAAGATTTTCTAGAAGCGTACGGACAGGCTCTTTTGGGCGGGAATATTCCCGCCCGGCTCATTTCTTCTTCAGGTGACATTGCTGAAGTATAAGAGTTAGTGCCTTGTGCGTGTAGCCTTACTGTTAGTGCGGGTAGCCTTCCTTCTTGGCTTGTACCCACAGCTGCGGGAACAGGCAGGGTACTGTACCAAGGGAGGTTTTCCTGAGGGGACAGCTGGCTTACTGCGTGTAAGGTCTTCATTTCTCTGAGCATGGTGGTTCATGCGGATCCAGTTGGTCTTTGCGCAGACGTACCTCTTCAAGGTGAGTCTTGCGGGTCCAACTGGGCTTTGCGGGAACCTACCTCTTCAGTGAGGGTGTGAAGCAGACAACCATTCCTCTATTTGAGTTTGCTTTCGAAGAAACCTCAAACTCCAAAACCATATGAATTAAAGTGTGAAACAATATAAAAGAAACACAGAGTTCAACACTACGCTAAATAGCTAAGAGAAAAATATAAATAAATAGTACTAGTAATAATAGATAGACAAACAAAGATAGTGATAGTAGTAAAATAATATAACATTAAGTACTAAACAATAAATAAATTGAGTTAAGTTAAATAAATAAATACAAAACAGAAAAACTTGAGAAGTATCAGGATATGAAAAATCATCAATGTGACACGAGACAAAAATAAGGTAAAGATAAGCCCAGGGCCGACCCATAGGGGTGGCGGGGTGGTCGACGGCCAAAGGGCCGACATCCCGTTAGGCCCGAGATTTTTTTTAAAAAAAATTATATTTATTTTTATTAAAAACAATATGCATATTTAATGTTTAAACTCAATTAGAAGACCACTAGCTTGGTCTAGTGGCAAAGGGGTATTACTTCAACTAAAAGGTTATGGGTTCTAGTCTCATTTGAGACATGTTTAATCCCTTTTTTATACAAATTTTTTTACACAACCCAAATTATAACCAAGTAAAGCCATATAAAAATTTAATTTTTTAAACCAACAAAATACTCATTTTTAATTAAGGTCCAAAAAAATTTTCGCCTTCGGCCCAAAACTTTTTTTGCTTTCTCGGAGCCGAGCCTGGATAAGCCCCCAATGTACATTTCTAACCAATACTATACCTTCTCCCTAAAAGTCCTTAAACTTGATCCTACTTCTCCGATAAGTCCTACAACCAGATTATATTACAAGTAGGGGTGTTCAAAATTTGATTCGAATTCAAAACATTCTAAATTTGACTCGATTCAAATTCGAATATGAAGAGTCGAATTTGATTTCAAAATATATGAATCGAATAATCCAACTGAAGAAACACTAAGTGAACCCTGGACAGATTATAGATAATCTGGAGGCTAAGTAATGTTTCCCACGGATGAGATCTAGCTGAGAAGGTTGTTCTTCAGGAGACCTGCAAAACAGACACCGTAAGCTCGTCACTGAGAAGGGGGGGGGGGTTCCTCCTTGTGACCACCCTCCGGCGTGAGAATCAGACTAGGTTGCTCTGAATATAAGAGTATATTAAGAGATTGCTAGATAAGATTGAGATATCAGATGCCCTTACCATTCCAAGATGTTGGAGTATTTATAGCCGAAGGTAGGTTTCCTAGAAGGTACAGCCGGCTGAATAGTATTCCTGTTCTACCAACAGTGGACTATGCACAGGCCATACTGGTTGGTGGATAGATTACGGCCAACAGTAACAAAGTCGGCTGCACTATTCCACCAACTGTAGATTATGCACGTCCCACCTACTGTGGATTATACGCAGGCCATGCTGGTTGGTGAATAGGTTACGGCCAACAGTAACACTATTCTACCAACTGTAGGCTGCGCATGCCCCTCAGTAAGAGTTGGTGAGTAGGCAGCGGCTAATAGTGACAAACAGTACTAGAGGGTGCTCCTCCTCGTACTGTTGTCGGTGAGCTGTCACCCTGTGATTGGCTCATGGGCTGTTCTGGTCAGATTGTCTGTCCTATCCATACCTTGGTAGGTATAGTACAAAAGATCTTTCAGAATCATACGGACTGGCTCATTTTGGCGGGATTGTTCCCGCCTTGCTCATTCCTTCATGTGACTACTGAAGTAGCTATTGTCTTGTGCGTGTAGCCCTGCTGTCTGCGGGTAGCCTTCCCTGATGGCTTGTATCCGCAACTGCGGGAACAGGCGGGGTACTTCACCATTGGGAGGCTTTCCCTGCGTGTACAGCTTGCGTACTGCGCGTAAGGTTCTCTGAGCATGGTGGGTCCTGCGGGAGCAGATGGCCTTTGCGCAGACGTCCCTGTTCAAGGTGAGTCTTGCGGGACCAACTGGGCTCTGCTGGGACCTACCTCTTCACCAACTTTTAAACGAATACAAAATGAATACGAATACCAGCAAAAAAATAAACTATTCGAATTATTCGACTCGATTAACTTAAAAATTCATTATTCGATTCGATGAACATTCCTAATTCCAAGTATAATTTCAACCACATAAACAATAATGAAAACATCATGGTCAGAAGACTCGGAACCGTCTAACCATGATGCACATTGCCCGGTTTGATGCAATATAATCAAATGTGGTGGTCACCTTTTTGATGTATTATAAATTACCAACCTGTTATTATTCCCAGATAATATACAGCAATCCATTATCAAATTACATCGTTCCAAAACAGGCAACTTCAAAACTGATGTTACAATAAACAAATTCCATTAAAACAACAGCAACAATCTCTTATTAAAATACCTACAAATGTACTTGATGCCTTGATGGCGAGTGTTGTGCTTATAAACGCCAAGATAACAATCATCCCATCTGCCACTGCACCGACATAACAATAAGCTCATCAGATGCTAAAACTAAAATAAAGAAAACACCGAACAACTTACAAAAAATTGTTAAAATAAATTATACCTTAAGAGTCGGTTCGCCTTTGTTAGTATGTGAAGCCTGTTTTGCAGCCGCTTGCATCTGAGCTCGTGCAGCTCTACCTGCAGCCGATTGTGCAAATTGTTCTTGCCTGCAAATTTAGTCATCAAACATTGAAATCAAATGTCATATTGATCATTCAGTTAATCCATAACCGAATTAACAAACCGTAACCGATTTACCCAACTTAACCAACCGAACTGAACAATTAACCGATGTTGAATTAAGCCATAACAGCCTAACCAAAAATTAAGGTTTTGTTTCGGTTTCAGTTAATCGTAACCGAAATAACCAACTTAACCGAACCGACTCACTCTACAGATTCATAACAAAGGTTTTAGATTAAATAAAATTTGCTAGGATTATCAATTAAATAACCTACAGTAAAAATAGCCCTAGAACTAGATACAGTAAAAAATAACAAAACTGCAAGCGATGATAACAAACACGTTAGATAAAATAACAGATTCTGTTCAAACAAAGACTGATCGGAAGTTCCTAATAACAAACATATCAAATGAAACTAAATGAAAATGAGAAATAATAATAATAATAATAACCTTTTCTCGGCGGCTTCAGCGGCTTTAGCACGAGCTTCTTGAGAAGCTCTTTGTTCTTCTTCCAATCGCTCCTGTTTGGCTAACCCTCCGCCCAAGCAATCGAAGCAACCCATCTTCTAATTCTTCTCTTTGTCGTCTCAATTTTGACCGGTCGTACATTCAGAATATAAAACACCCATATCAAACTATTTAAGTTGTATTCTAGTAACCTTTATCTTTTGTATTGTTTCAGCTTCAGTCCTTGTAATTGTAGGTCTGGTTGACTTTTTCGGTCCTCGTGTTTATTGAACACTAGCGGACCCAAAAATTCTTTTCATACGAAAGTTTATGAGGTCCGTTTATTTATTGCTATTTGTTAAAAAAAATTTTTGGCATCGAACGAGTTAGGTCGGGTTGTATATTTATAGTTTACTGCAATTAATTAGAAAAAAAATCTTATCAGTTGATAGGTTGATAGCTGTTAAGCTGTCTAGTTAACACAAAAGGAAAGTGAAAAGAAAGAAAAATAATGAATAATTATTAATATATACGAGCTAGAGTATGGAGTGAAATAATCGATATTTCATTACTTTGATTATATTAAAGTGATATTATTTATTTTTGAGTTGGCTTTTAATGAAAGTTGTCGATCGATTTTTTATTTTTTGTTTTTGAGTTGGAGTTTTCTCTCAAAAATTAAGCTTTGGAGAAAATTGAGATGAATCAGTTGATAGAAGCTAGAGTGGATTAGGTCGGGATTGGTTTGCAATTAGGTGGAAGTTTTGGAGTATGTTATTTGTAACTTTGTCCTTAACTTGTGAAGTCTAACTAAACCACTACATATTTTTTTTAAATGATGCACAATCCTCATTTATGAGTAGCGTCTCAAGTATTTAATATTCTGGATGTTTTTTACTATATCGTAAATCATGAAACAGGATTATGATGATGTTGATTCATTTATAATTGATGATGATAACGATAATTTTATGTTTTATTTTAACGGTAAATATTACTTTAACTCTACTTTACATCAATAGATCTAAACTACTCCATTATTCAAGTTTGAACACCTCTTCCTTTCATCTAAGAGGCATGTGTCTTTATCAAGTGAGCTAGCTTGCATTGTCTAATAATTGTATGTAATTATAATCATATATATATATATATATATCTAACTATCTATATAATTGCCTACCATAATATACTATGTGTCGCTCTCATATCGCTCCTCATTCTCTTTAAAGCCACAATATTGCTTGATATCAAAATGGAGCTCTCTCGTTCAATTAAACAAAATTCGCGGGTCATACTCTTTTAACGGGTCAGGCTCTGATTAAACGGATTATATGACATTCTCAAACCAACTCCAAAATCCTAACCTTCTCCATTCACCCTTTCACCACGCTCATCAAACCCTGACCTCTCTAATCTCCGATCTACATCTTCATCTCCACGATTTCACTTCCTCCCCATAATCATAAACCCTAACTGCAACAAACCCTAGGTTTCTTTCCATCTCCTCCGCATCAGAGAGTATGATTCAAAGAGGTTGGTGAAGTAGCATTTAAAAGGATTTATGGTTCCGAGTCGGTAATTTAATCAGCACAGGTAATCGATTTCTCTCTGTTCTGGATTCCTGTTAAAAGGATTTTGTGCCCTAATTGATCTAATTTTCAGGTAGATTTCGTTTGTTAATAATTTCTAAAACCTAGATGATTGATACGGTTTCAGTTTCAGAACTAATTGGAATCGACTTATTTTCTATGAATTACGGTTTAGGTTAGGAGTTCAATTACCCAAAGGTTCAATTCATTAGTTGTTTGCTTTACAAAAAGTGCAATTTCTTAATTCAGTTTATTAATTTTGCTTGCTTTACTCTTCTTTAGTATAGAGAACTTAATGATTATATATTTTTTTAACCCGGTGTCATTTGATATTCTAATCGATTAGCGAAACCACAAGACCTGAATCCAGTTACCGAATCTGACCAACCCGAGTTTAGGATGTGAGATATTATAGTTAATTAGTGATACGTTAAAGTGTGCACAGACTCAAGTATTTGAACTGAATCAAGCATTGATAACAAAGTACTGTTCCTTTTTAGTTGGTGTTATCTTTTTCCACTTTTTATGAATGAAAGATTTCTACAAGATATTTTACATGAGCTGATTTTTGTAGGGGCTAACTTTTACATGCTTTTGTTGAAGATATTTGTAGCTCCAATACCATTGATCTTTATTTTCATCGCAGGTAACATTGGTTTAATCAATTGAAATTTCAATTTGTGTCAAGTTTATAACATATTTTAGGTACCTATGATTGTAATTTGTTACATAAGCGTGTAATATTTTATTATTAGCATTTATAAGATCTCATGTTTATTGTAAATTATGTTTTTGTCAAATATATAAATAAATGCATTTGACTATGTTAAAAGTTTTAATATGGAAACATATTTTGAGGAAAAAAATTATAAGAAACCGAACTCATGCCGACCAAATTATAAATTCGGTTTGGATTAAATATGGATTCAAACCGAATCGAAACCGAATTTCGGTTTAAGGAAATGATCAGTTTTGGTTTTGCGTATGAGTTCGGTTTGATTATGGGTCAGTTTTCGGTTTTACATTTTGCGTAAGGTTGAAAAACTTGGCTTAAAACAATTCAGTTATAGACCTTTTGGCCTAAAATTTGTTAATCAATTTGTGCCCAAAAGTTGGGCCAAAGTTTTAATATGAAAACATTTTTTATGGAAAAACCTTATAATGAACCAAACTCATATCATTTGACTGCAATCTTTTCTGTAAAATCATAGTTTCTGTTTTTATTTTTTATTTATCATAAACGCTGTTCTCGACACCGAAATAGTTTCATTTAAATTTTCAAAAGTTATGAAATTTGTTATGATCAATTTTAAGCAGTTCTCAGCTTTAAAAAATAGAAGTGTTATTGCAATCTTCTTAATCTCTTGCATGGAAAGGGATCAATTTGTGCTGTACCTTAATGATGCTTGGTCAAATATAGAAATTTAGCTGTTATAACGGGTCAAACTTAATGAGGCTTATAACGTTTCTGCTTCTGGTAATACTGCTTTGGGAAACATAAATCAGGACAAGCCACTTGAGAGAGAGAAGAAGAAAATTGGTTTCACTAATGAAGACATCAAATTTTATCAGATTGAAGAAGAATCGCCTATACGGTAAATAATGGCTGCTTCGTTAATCTTTATTTTTGCACGAGTTCTTGATATCAAAAGTGGTTTACATGAGGCCGACCATGGACTTGACTGGAAGCCTCTACCCGTTTTTTGAAGTGCGGGTTGGGAACTATAAAGGAATCACACAAACATTTTTCAAAAACATCGAACCCGGAATGGTTGAATCATATTCATCGGACCATGGACTTGACCGGAAGCCTCTACCCGTTTTCGAAGTACGGGTTGGGAACTGGAATCACACAATATTTTTTTAAAAACATCGAACCCGGAATGGTTGAATCAATGTGATGTTACACTTTGAAATGCTAGAGCTGGAATATAAGTGAAAAGGATAAACTCCGTTTTTGGTCAAAGTTGACCAAAGAGTCAATGACAGTCAACATCAGGTCCGTCCAGAATAATAAAGTTAATGAATTTGGGTTATATGTTTTTTGTATTTGTGTTGTCAAATTTTGTCTCTGTTAAAGTGTAGTAGACCGAACCCTACTATTATTTTGGGCCAGAGTATTCCCATACATTTAGGATCTGTTTTAGTAGTTTGGTTTCCAACTATTGGCTAATGCCTACATAGACACACCGTAAACCTCAAGTTCTTGATCATTGTTCGATCACACATAAGAACTTTAAAGAATAAAAAAATATTTTCAAACAAAATCAACAAAAAGGATTTCCCTTAGGACATTTGATATTTAGGGAACTTCAAAGAAATTGTAGATAAGAGTAGCATGTCCAATATAGACTTCGAAAAAGTGTCAGCCCTATCTATATGCATTCATATATCCTAGATATTATTTTATAAATTGGTTTGTGTTTTTTTCCCGCTCATTTATCATATGGAGGATGATCAAAGCAACGGATGCTCAAATTTGTTGCACAGAGGTAATAATTATTGTTCTTTTCCTTATGTATCTCATACAATGATTTCGTGCTTACTAAAAACTTTCAAACATTTTCAGGTATGCAAGTGTCGTTGAGAGCAATCTGAATGATATCATTTATACATGGTAGTCCTTTCATGGGTGTATGTGAGATCATGATTTGTGAAACCGCTGACTCGATGAGACGTTTGTGATAATAACAAAAGATATAAATTTTAAGGGAATGCGTGGCGCCCATCAAGTGTTCGATCATTGGTCAAGAACTACAAATAAAGGGGAACACTTCCCCTACTTATCATCTGATTGAAAGATTCTCAAAACTCAATATGGTATTTTCCTTGCATTTCTTTATTGCTTATTAACAAGTTTTTCATGGTTGCAATTTTTACAAATTGTAGTTGTAATTGATATTTTCAATCAGTGATAAGAGGAATTGTACTCGCTATGCTGGTCACGGTTGGGGTTAGTGATACTATAATAGCAGTTAAGGATAATCTTAGAAGTTAAATCGCGCAGCTATTAGCCTGGTACAACTCCTGAGTGGGCGGATAAGGAGATGAAGACGGCGATATGTGGATGGCGAGATCAGCGGGCTTGTAGAAAGCTTTCCCTACCAATGAAGATTCCGATATCAAGGTACCAAACATTCATATTGCATTAATTATGACTTAAACTCAGTGAATTTTAGAAAGCAAGTTTATAAGAACAGAATCTAAGTAAAATACTTTAACGAAGTTAACTGTCTTGCACTAAAGCATCCTTAGTTCTTTAATATTTTGTTTGTAAAAGATGCAAAATTTAATTTAGTATTATGTAGTGACTGTCATTTGATATCCTAAATACTAAGCCCGGAAACCTAGGTGGGTTGGGTGGGTTCATGTGACTTGCCAATATGTGTTCGGGGTTAAGTCTGGTTCTGAGTAAAAATTATATTGAGTCAAATTGGGTCAATTTATGATTTTGGTATGGCTTTTAAGAACTTATAACAAATTTGTTCTTTTAAACCTTTTAGAAAAGTCAATTTAGTTTGGGTCAAAATTGTTTTTGGCCAAATAGAGTTGCAATCAAAATGGGTTCCAACAGAACCAAGTGACGGTCATAACCGATTGGGTTCGATTCCAAGGATGTGATGATTATTAAACACAAATAACACACCACTGGAGAGAGTTGCAATTGATAAGGTGTGTGAATAGAGGAACTATGTTGATCTAAGTGTCAATTTTAACTCAACACTTTGTTCTTGATTAGGTTTCATTGTCATATGTAGCTCAATTCCTGAACTACATATATGTAATTTCACGAGTTACATATTGTCAGACTTTCAACCTTAATGTATTCAACCAAAATAGACGATTCGATACAGAAGACTATGCCCCTATTGCAACTGTGGTTAACCATCAATTGTTGATTAACTTCTGCAATGTTGAATATAGGTGTATTAAAGTATAGTTTTCATACTTTTAATCAGTTTGGGTTGGATAAATAGAGTCAAGATGTTAGATACCGTGTTATCGAATTGATCCCGAATTAAGAATCAAAAGATCTGGATATGATGTATGAATATCATGGAAGTGTTATGCATCCATCAAGATTCACACGTATGTTTCTATTCCTTAACATGTTATGAATTTACGTGTTGAACTCTTTTATCTCTTTAACGTTCTCAACAATGCCTTTCAATAGAATATAACATTGACTCCCATCATTTCTTCAACTTGGAATGAAAGCATCCCTAAATGTTCTTTCGACGGAAGTCGGTAATCTTTCGGGTAACCTAGTTGAGAAACCATGTAATCAGTTAAAAATAAAATAAAATAAAATAGAATTTGAACCCAAGATATTACAATCTTGACATAGAGAAATTGTTGTCAGAAGTCTTGGATATCTGTCTTCCGAAGTTTATCACTCCCATTGTTGGTTAAATCTCTAACAGGTTACTATGATTTTAATGCATAAAAATTCAAATTTTGATTATGTAACAAAATTATTTTATACAACATATATACTATACCTGATTATTCAACATTAAAGAAAGTGGACAGAAATTATTTCAGGTAAACCCTACCCGACCAGTTTTGACTTGCGCAAAAAAGTACCCATCTTGCCACTTTTTCGTGCATAAGGTTTGTGTAATTTTATATGCTTTGTTATTATAGTTTATATCATGAAGGCAAATACCGGTTCGAGACAATGCACAAAACTTGCGGTGTACAACATTCAATCAGGTCATCAATTTTTGAGGTTAAATGAATTATTGTAGGCATTTGACTACACCTTATACGATCTCCATTAATCAATTAAGTCTATGTACTGGATAATTGCATCAATTATGCAATTATCCAAGAAGTACCTATATATATATAAAATTACTAAAGAAAATATTTGCAACTTTTCAAGTAGAAAACATCAATTTACCAATATTAATCGAAGCCTTGCTAGTTATGTCTTACAAAGAAAGCGGATCATCCTCTCATACTGACTGTTAAATGTAATCTTTCACATGAGAGACAAACAACAAATTTAGAATTTGTTCTTAATTGAAAGTGTATTCATATTCGATCGTTTCAAACTTACGAATCGAAGTTTAATCAATCAACAGATTAATATCAATTCAAAACAAAGTAAAAAAAACAACAAAGTTGCATTTAAATAAGTTATGTATTATCATCATTATTAGCCCATTGATTTTTTGTTCTTTCTATTGGAGTCACAATTTTAAAATGTTTAATTTGTTTGTTAAGAATCTGGTACCCAATTTGTGTAAAGGATTTTAAGTTGTGATTTAAAGGGAATTAAACTAAGCTTTTTGTAAATCACTAACATAAGAAGTTATACTTTAAAAGTATCTCATATCACTTCATAAATAATGTCTACGAGGTGAGTTTTCATAATTTCATGTATAAGATTATAGATTGTTTAAGTTGACATTTTAATTTGAAAACTATTTTGACTTTTTCTTTGCATTAATTTGACTTTTTTAAATATTATGGATTGTTTAAGTTGACATTTTAATTTGAAAGCTATTTTGACTTTTTCTTTAATTTAATTTTGACTTTTGGGTAGGATAAAGTGGAAGAAAGAATGCAACAAGTTCAAGCAATGAAGCAACTAATGATAGCCGGAGCTCGAACCGATGGAGAAGTCAGGTTAGGTTGGGTTGAAGAAATTAAAGATGCTTTGTAGATGATTTAATTTTTGTTTATAATAATTTCTTATTTTTGAATGGAAAATATAACTACATTTGGTTTAAGTTAGGTTTATTTAATTTATTTAACGTTTTACTTTTTGTATATAACCTATTATTATCTAAGTGATAATTAAAACAAGTCTAATTGTTTGTTTACTTTGAGATATTGCAGGCTAAAAGAGTAAACCTCATGTTCTTCTAGGTTCATTCGGAGTTCAATGAGCGCCCAAGTGTCTATTACTTCTACGTTTTGCTATCCTAATTATAGTTATAAGTACAGTTTTACACGAGCTTATACTATTTTAACACCACCACCACTTAGTACACAAACACACTAGCTAAACAATAAATTTTATAGTTTAAGCAAAAATTACTTAAAAACTGAAATTTCATGATATTAAAAGTTAATTGAAGGAAATTGGGACTATATATTCAAAGAGCCAACTATAAACTTCAACTCCAACTAACTATAAGCCTATTAATCTCAACTGAAATAGCCCAAACGTCACAAAATATAATTCATGTAAAAAACTAATATATACATTTTCAATCAAACCAAAACTCGGTTAAAAATAATATTAAATAATTAGAAAAGTATAATTGTAAAATGATTTAAAAATCCCTAATAGTAACCCGCGTAACACGCGGGCTAAAAACTAGTATATATATATATATATATACTAGTTTGATCCTCCCGTGTTATGGAAGTTTATTTAAATTTTTGTTTTTAATCGTTTTGCTATTTTATTATGATTTATTTTATTTTTTCAACGTAGTTTTGTTTTAATTTAATACGTATATATTAGTTTGTTATTATATTTTTTAGCGTTTCCGTTTTTTCAACTGAGATGTGTATGTTTTTTAGTTTTTTAACGAATAAACATAAACGAACACGGACATGTTGATTTTTTTAAATGAACAAACGTGAACACAAATATTTGTCTAATGAAAAATGGGACGTTGATGTAGTTGACGATGGTGGGTAGTATCGGAAGTTAACCGGCGAAAGAGATGATAGACCAACAACGGAGAACATGTAAAAGAGATAAATTAAATTAGGATTTAACGATGGAAGTGTTTACCAATAAATGAGATCTTATAACCCATTTAAGGGCTATTAGGGTTTGGTAAGACCTATAACCCGTGAAAATTATTCTTTGATGATTAAGAGGTTATTTCACAAATAAATGAGATGTTATAATCCGTTTAAGGGTTATCCGGGTTTGGTAAGACCCATGACCCACAAAGGTATTGTTAGATTATGAAAGAGTTTCACAAATAAATGAGATGTTATAACTCATTTAAAGACTATCCGGGTTTGGTATAACCCATACCCGCGAATTCGGGTCAAATGCATGAGAAGCCTCCATTTAAAAATTAAGCAATCTGGTGGCTCTAAAGAATGTGAGAAGCAACCGGAGAGTGACACGTAGGATTTCATGGTAGGCATTTATATAGATAGTTAGATATATATATATATATATATATATATATATATATATATATATATATATATATATATATATATATATATATGTATGTATTTGAAGATGATATCAATCGAGTTCAATATCTTGATTTAGGTTTAAATGATTTTGAGCAATATGATAAAGCTAAAACAACTAATACTAACACATGATGAGCAAAAGGGTAAAAAATAAAACCAAGGAAAACAGTCAAAAATCAAAAAAGAAAAAAAAAACAGTTGTATACATGACTAGATCTCATCCCAACGGTAAAACTGGTTCCAAACCAAATTCAGTTCTTCGTAACCCGATTTCAAACCAGTTCGATCTCAAAAAAATGTGGAACCGGTCTCAAGCCGACAGGTGGGGTTAAAACCAAAGATGTTCCTATAGAAACCGATTTTACAATCTTGTCAGCTCTGGGTTTAAAACTGGGTCTAATTTCGTAACCATGTTTTTGTACACCTCTAAACAGTAGCATACTTCATAGGTCAGTATTGTGAACATGGTCCACTTTTGGGCTTTCACTGAAATTCTTTTATGGTAAAATATTATATTGAACTTCAAGTTTTTTCTTCTTTTAAAAAAAAAAAAAAAAGAAATGATAAATTAGTTTTGTTCTTATCGATAATTTTAATTTAATCAGTGTTACTTTGGTATACCAAGAGCATTCCCGTCCCATCCCCTATAATTATGTGAGTGAGATTGGTAAATTATAGGGTGGAATTTTGAATGATTGTGAGTGTAAATTATAAGGTGAAAAGAGAAATGTAGTGATTTTTTTGTAAATTTGAGGAAATATTTGGGGAACTTTGTTTGCCCATATTTATTTTTTAATATTTGTTAGATTGGTTGTGAGTAGAGGAGAGAGAAAACTGTAATAACAAAGGTATAAAATATATTATTTAATTGAACATGAGAGAGAAATGTAGTGTTTTTTACTGTAATTATAGAGATGGGGATGATGGATGGGATGTGAATGCTCTAAGTGGATATACTCAAAATCAAAGTTTTTTTCAAAAGAGTGTTAGTAGAAAAAGTATTTACCAAAATGATGCTTATTGAAAAATATTTACCTAAATAGTGTTATAGAAAGAATTTTGTATTTCTCACTCCAAATATTATTGGGTAAAACTAACATAAAATTAAGATATCTCTTTTCTTTTTATTTTAAAGAAAAATAAAATTAACCTAAATCTAAAATAATTTTTATACTCCTCTTCCTAAATAAATCCTAAAAGGCTACAACAGTATACACACTGTACATATATAAATGCGCTCAATTTACCTTTCAAATTTTATACACGGTATAAATTAAAATTCAATTTTAATGTGTTTAGCAATTCTTATTCAATTAATATAACTGAAGTTAGTTATTTGTTTTATTTTATTTTATTTTCATTTTATCTTATCGTTTTCAATTCTAACACTTTCATTATTAAGATTGAAAATCACATGAAACTAGAGGTGGGTGAAAGAACCGATTAACTGATCCAACTCAAAAATCAAACCGAAGTCAAACCGGTTTAAATTAAATCATTGAATATGACATCATTTTTTTTTCAAAATGCTCAGTGAATGCAGCTAAAATATTAAGTAACCATCTAAAGAATTATATCTCAAATCAACAGAAGAAATAATTTGTGAACTTGAGAAAAATAGGGGCACTGAAGAAACACTAACCGGACCTCGGGCAGATTACGGGTAACCTGGGGGTTAGATAGATGTTTCCCACGAGGGGTTAGACCCAGAAAAGATGGTTCTTCTGATAACCTGCAAAACAGACACCGTGAGCTTGTCACTGAGAAGGGGGGGTTCCTCCTTGTGACCACCCTCCGGCGTGAGAATCAGACTAGATTGCTCTTTAAATATAAATGTATATTAAGAGATTGCTAGAGCAGATATCAGGTATAATATGATAAGATATGTTAAGATATGATCATACCATTTGTGGTATTTATAGCCGAAGGTAGGTTTCCAAGGAGGTGTGGCCGGCTGCAATAGTGTTCCTGTTCCACCAACAGTGGCCTACGCACGTGCCCTGCTGGTAGTTGGTGGGTAGGCAGCGGCTGATAGTGACCAGGCCTGCTGTGTACTATTCCTTTTCCACCAACTGCCGGCTATGCACGTGGTATGACAGGAGTTGGTGAGTAGGCAGCGGCTAATAGTGACATACAGTACAGGAGCATGCTGCTCGCCATACTGTTGTCAATAAGCTGTCGTATCTTTAGTCAGATCTTTTGCCCATACCTCGTCAGGTACAGTACAGAAGATCTTCCCGTATCGTACGGACTGGCTTATTTGGGCGGGAGTATTCCCCCTCCCGCCCTTGTGCGGGATTGTTCCCGGCTTTGCTCATTCCTTCAGGTGACACTGAGTGATTGAGAGCTAAGTGCCTTGTGCGTGTAGCCTTGCTGCGCGGGTGGCCTTCCTTGATGGCTTGTATCCGAAGCTGCGGGAACAGGCGGAGTCCTTCACCATTGGGAGGAATTTCCTGCGGGAACAGCTTGCGTACTGCGCGTAAGGACGTCACGTCTCTGAGCATGGTGGGTCCTGCGGATCCAGTTGGTTTCTGCGCAGACGTCCCTCTTCAAGGTGAGTCTTGCGGGTCCAACTGGGCTCTGCTGGGACCTACCTCTCAAGTCCCCCCAGTCCAATGTTCTTCTCATGAGTGTTTAATAAAGTGAGGTGAACTTTTGGACTTAAGCAAAGGGTTTTGAAAAGGGTTTTTTAAGGTTTTCCATGGGGATTCTTCCCGCGGAAGTCCTTGTCACTTGCAGAAATTCCCGAGTTTCCTGCTTGATCTTTGGGTATGATGCGGGTAGGTCTGTAACCTCCTCGCAAGTCAGGAGCGTTGAGTCCCACTTGTGTGGATTCTCCATGAGGTTTTGGTAGTTTTGAACATAGTGATCAATTATGTTAAAACCACCAATTCCATCCTGGAGCTTCAAACAACGTAGTTCTCGACGTTCCCGCTATGCGGGGATGTTATTTCCGTTTCCGCAAGCATTGCCCAGAAGATCCTTCTTGGTTTCAATTCCCTGCGGAGCGCTAGGTATGTGAAGGGTTTTGCCTTAACACTGTACCCGCGCTCGTCTTACGGTTACTTTACTTCCAAGGTATTCCTGGCGTCAATTCCCTGCGGGTGCTAGGTATGTGAAGGGTTTTGCCTTAACACTGTACCCGCACCCGTCTTATAGTTACTTGGTTGCCGATGTATTCTTGGCTTCAATTCCCTGCGGGTGCTAGGTATGTGAAGGGTTTTGCCTTAATACTGTACCCGCATCCGTCTTACGGTTACTTGGTTGCCAAGTTATTCTTGGCTTCAATTCCCTGCGGGTGCTAGGTATGTGAAGGGTTTTGCCTTAACACTGTATCCGCATCCGTCTTACGGTTACTTGGTTGCCAAGTTATTCTTGGCTTCAATTCCCTGCGGGTGCTAGGTATGTGAAGGGTTTTGCCTTAACACTGTACCCGCATCCGTCTTACGGTTACTTGGTTGCCAAGTTATTCTTGGCTTCAATTCCCTGCGGGTGCTAGGTATGTGAAGGGTTTTGCCTTAACACTGTACCCGCATCCGTCTTACGGTTACTTGGTTGCCAAGTTATTCTTGGCTTCAATTCTCTGCGGGTGCTAGGTATGTGAAGGGTTTTGCCTTAACACTGTACCCGCATCCGTCTTACGGTTACTTGGTTGCCAAGGTAAGGGGTATTTTCCGGCTTACTTTTGAATCTTTTTGAATTTTGAAATTCGAAGAGTTGGTGAAAGGATAAGAACAGTCCAAACCTCTGAAACGTCGTGCGACGGTTTCTTCTGACTGTGTCAGGACGTGCAGGAAGTTATGGTGACGTGACAGTACATGGTCATTCCAGACGCTTTTTCAGGCGCGTGGGCACTATTTTTCGGGCGCGTGGCCGCGAAATTAATGGTACGCGTCCTGTCAACTGCTGTTGCCAGCTTGCTTTTTGCCACGTGTCATAGTTTCATTGCACCTTTGATTTCTCTCTCTTCCGCATTAAATTCATCGCATTAATTGCGATTAGTATATAAAGGGGGAGAGGGTTCTTTGTAATCCACACTTTCACTCTTCATCTTCAAAACGATTTCCGGCGAATACTCATCTTTTCAGTCGAGCATTCCCTTGAAATCGTTTTCTTCTTTCTGCAAGATGTCTTCACGTGATCTCGAGTCTGCAGCCGATGACAAGAGTACTGCTGGCGAGTGCCAGTGTGCTCTGCCTGTCGATCTGTATCAGTACATCGTCAGGAAGTTCATGCTCGAGTCTCTCGAGCCTGAGTTTCCTGAACCCCATCAGACGGTGTATGATGCCCCCAGAGGCAAGATCGGGGTTTATGCTGAATTCTTTGTCTATGGGAATCTTAGGTTCCCATTGACAAAGTTTGTTTACCGTGTCCTTGAGAGGCACGGTGTGCACCTGACCGAGGTGCATCCGATGGCGATTGCCAAGGTTCGCCACTTCGAGTGGGTGTGCCGGATTCTGGGCATTGAGCCCTATGTCGACCGCCTGATGACCTTCTACTCCTGGAGGTGCATCCAGGGGTGGTACACGTTGATAACCCGGATTAAGGGTTTGAAGATTTGCGCAACCGAGCGCAGTCTTCGCTCGTGGAAGCGGGATTTCTTCTACATTTCCGCTCGCGCCATCCCCCTAGCCATGAAATTCAAGAATGGGCAAGCACTTCCCAGCCTTCGCGTCTCCAACTACCAGGAGGCGGAATGGTTTGCGAAGATATCCCGAGTCCAATCTCCGGTTTACCGGTTTGCGTAGTCCGGGATGGTGATGCTGGGGATGAGCCGGGTGTGGAAGGCTGCGGATGCGCAAAAGATCCCAATCGTCCTCGAATACGGTTCGAACTCTGTTCCTTACGGTATGCTTTTTATTTCTTTACGCTTTTCTTTGTAGATAGAAAAGGTTGACACTTGTATATTTTCTTGTAGGTTGTGCATCGGGTCTTCTCAGAGACGTCTTATGATGATGCTATGAGCGCAGCCCTCAACGCTTCTCACGAGGATGAGGAAAAGGCCGGCTTCCTGCTTGGTCTAGGGTTCGTTGAGAAAGGCATCCCGCCTTCCAACTTCCCTTTGTACAATGTTGATACTGAAGCTGTTTACGACCAAGCAGTGAATCAGTACGCCGCCTTCCCGCATCCGGTGGTGGAGAAGGTGAATCAAGTTGCTGCTGCTGATGATGGGTTAGCTATCCTTAAAGCTTTCCTTAAACTGCCACGATCTACTGATGGTGCTGGTCCAAGTGGAAGTGGCCCTGAAGCCTGATCCTGAAGATCCCTTCCCACTGCTAGGATAGATTTAGCTTGTATAGATTTATTTTCTTGTAGGCGGGTAGTTACCCGGCCATTCTTGTAATGAATCATTGTGAAATATAAATCTTTTTGCGGGTAAGACCGCTACTTTCACTGGATTCCTTGCTTTATAAACGTTATATGACTTGCATACTTTAGTTTAAATTAGCAATTTTCCAAGTGTAGAATAAGTTAACCTTTGAACGTGGTAGATAATAGGTTGAAGTTTTGCTTCCTCTTTCGTGATTGTGCGGGTAGGACCGTCACTTGCACTTAGTAGGATGGCTAAACTTTACCTACATCTGACCTGCGTGGAGGTTTTCCTCATCTTTTTTTTGAAATTTATAAGTGTTTAGGATAAGTTAACCTTTGAACGTGGTAGATAATAGGTTTAAGTTTTGCTTCCTCTTTCGTGATTGTGCGGGTAGGACCGTCACTTGCACTTAGTAGGATGGCTAAACTTTAACCTATATCTGACCTGCGTGTAGGTTTTCCTCATCCTTTTGTTAGAAATTCTGTTTTGAATTAACCGTTCGACGCGCGGTTGTCAATAGGTTAGTGTTCAGTTTCATGATTCATGCGGATAGACCGGCACTTTCATTTAGTAGGATGACTGAACTTTTCCCCTTCAACTGACCTGCGTGAAGGTTTGCCGTTTTTTGGGTTTATGCGGGTTTTGCCGCCTTCCCCACGCAACGACTTTCCACGTAATTAAGCGGTGAAAACCGGCATATCCGTGTTGAATAAATTAACCGTTCGACGCGCGGTTGTTAATAGGTTAGTGTTCAGTTTCCTCTATCATGATTCATGCGGATAGACCGGCACTTTCATTTAATGGGATGACTGAACTTTTCCCCTTCAACTGACCTGCGTGAAGGTTTGCCGTTTTTTGGGTTTATGCGGGTTTTGCCGCCTTCCCCACGCAACGACTTTCCACGTATTTATGCGGTGAAAACCGGCATATCCGTGTTGAATAAATTAACCGTTCGACGCGCGGTTGTTAATAGGTTAGTGTTCAGTTTCCTCTATCATGATTCATGCGGATAGACCGGCACTTTCATTTAGTAGGATGACTGAACTTTTCCCCTTCAACTGACCTGCGTGAAGGTTTGTCGTTTTTTGGGTTTATGCGGGTTTTGCCGTCTTCCCCATGCAACGACTCACTTATGTATGCGGTGAAAACCGGCATCAGTGTTGATAGTTCATAAAGTATAAATGTAAAATCATCAGCGTCGATGTTCTAAGGAGAATCATTTCCATTAGAAGTGGCTCTTGGCCTTTTCTTTACAAATTTGGAATTGATCTACATGCAAACTGTGTAATTGAGCTCCCTTCCATGTTGTTGGGATGGGAGTGCCATCGAGCCGATACGCACCTGGTTCGGGATCTCGTTCTTTACGCAGCATGTAGTCTCCACATTGAAGCTGGAATTTTATTCGTGTTTTCCCCAGCTGGGGTTCTACACGCATCAGCCTGCTCAGCGTTCATTGCGCCACGAGGTGCGCGAGCGTCCCATCTCTGACAAATGCTTCGACCATGTCCTTCACGTCTGTGCATTCTTCAGTGTTATGGTCTTTTGTCCTGTGAAAGTCACAGTATTTGCTCCGATCAGCATTGGGACGATGTCGGATCATTGGAGGCTTTGGCCATGGGAGTTCCTCAGTGGCGAATATCTCGGTGACGCTTTTGGTGAGCGGCGTCCATCTGGAGTTCTGGTTCGACTGTACGTTACCCCTTCCGCCTAACCGATGTTGCAAGCCGGATGAGGTGTCAAAGTTTACCCTTGACTGCCAAATGCCTAGCTTCCGCTTTTTGTTTAATCGGGCGGTAAGGACGTTGTCTTCTCTTGTTTTCTGGGTGTAGAGGTTTGTGCTCTGTGGGAGATCTCTACCCAGTTGCTTCTCCGTTTCCGTAAAGCGTTTAGCTGCTGTCATGATGGCATCCCATGTGGATGGCATGCCATCTTTACCCGTTAGGGTGCGGATGAGCTCTGGGTCGTTCGCGCCCTGAATAAAAGCAGCGCGAACAAGATCTTCGCTAATGTTACCCAGACTTAGCTTCTTCGAGTTGAAGCGAGTGATGAAGTCTAGCAAAGATTCATCTTTTTCTCGAATGCACTTGAGGATTGTCCATTGCTCCTCGGTATACTTTCGTTGTTGGCTGAAGTGTTGGCTAAACTTCTGTTGGAAGTCAGCCCAGTCGTAGATGTGGTTGACCGGTAGACGATCGAACCACGCTCTAGCTGGCCCAACAAGCGTCATTTGGAACATGTAACACCACGTGGGTTCCGTCCAATTGCTGACGGTTGCCCCCGCTATGAATCTGTTCAAATGATCGTCTGGATCAGATATACCATCATAAGTGCCGATGTTGGACATCTGTTTGGCACTTTTTGGGGCGATTGCTTCTGCAATGTCCCTTGCAAATTTGGACGTTCCCGCATTTGCCACAGTTGGTCTGAATGTTTTGGAGAAGTCATTGGACTTCCACCTGTGTTTTTTGGTTTGAAGGCTTTTCCAAAATGCCTTCTCGGTTGGGAGTCCGTTTCCTTACGCTTCCCTTTTGCCCTATGGCGAGGGTTCGCGTCGGTGTCGGATTCCTCCGAGTCATCGTCCAAGTATTCTTCGAATTCGTCAGCCTGTTGGACGGAACGCAAGCGTTCGTCCAACTCAGCTTGGAATTCCCTCTGACGTGCCTCCGCCCATGCCTTAACTTCATTGAGTGTTTGGCGGGGGAGTCTTGTTCGTTTCTCTAACTGGGTATCGGTGAATCCCAGTGAGCGATTATTTACTGCACTTGCCCCAGCTTGGGTAGCTGGGGTAGTGTTCGTAAAATTTACTTCACTTGCCCCGGCTTGGGTAACCGGGGTAGTGTTTGTAAAAACTGTGTAGCCGGTATTCCCCCCAGTAGCTGGGGTTGTGGTTACCGGAGTTTCTTTAACCATCTTTCCAGAAGTTTGAAAAAACTGAAAAGAAATGAAGTTCTAGCTTTTATGCACGGATGGCGCCAATGAAGAAACACTAACCGGACCCCGGGCAGATTACGGGTAACCTGGGGGTTAGATAGATGTTTCCCACGAGGGGTTAGACCCAGAAAAGATGGTTCTTCTGATAACCTGCAAAACAGACACCGTGAGCTTGTCACTGAGAAGGGGGGGTTCCTCCTTGTGACCACCCTCCGGCGTGAGAATCAGACTAGATTGCTCTTTAAATATAAATGTATATTAAGAGATTGCTAGAGCAGATATCATGTATAATATGATAAGATATGTTAAGATATGATCATACCATTTGTGGTATTTATAGCCGAAGGTAGGTTTCCAAGGAGGTGTGGCCGGCTGCAATAGTGTTCCTGTTCCACCAACAGTGGCCTACGCACGTGCCCTGCTGGTAGTTGGTGGGTAGGCAGCGGCTGATAGTGACCAGGCCTGCTGTGTACTATTCCTTTTCCACCAACTGCCGGCTATGCACGTGGTATGACAGGAGTTGGTGAGTAGGCAGCGGCTAATAGTGACATACAGTACAGGAGCATGCTGCTCGCCATACTGTTGTCAATAAGCTGTCGTATCTTTAGTCAGATCTTTTGCCCATACCTCGTCAGGTACAGTACAGAAGATCTTCCCGTATCGTACGGACTGGCTTATTTGGGCGGGAGTATTCCCCCTCCCGCCCTTGTGCGGGATTGTTCCCGGCTTTGCTCATTCCTTCAGGTGACACTGAGTGATTGAGAGCTAAGTGCCTTGTGCGTGTAGCCTTGCTGCGCGGGTGGCCTTCCCTGATGGCTTGTATCCGAAGCTGCGGGAACAGGCGGAGTCCTTCACCATTGGGAGGCATTTCCTGCGGGAACAGCTTGCGTACTGCGCGTAAGGACGTCACGTCTCTGAGCATGGTGGGTCCTGCGGATCCAGTTGGTTTCTGCGCAGACGTCCCTCTTCAAGGTGAGTCTTGCGGGTCCAACTGGGCTCTGCTGGGACCTACCTCTTCAGGCACCCCACGAGACAGATTGTTCGAATGAAATGAAAAGATAAATTACTTAAATTTAGAACTAATGTGTGATTGGAAAATTAGATAGATAAGTCGACTGTAGTTAATTATATACGCTATTCTAGGGTTTCTTTAAAATTAATAGTATGAATTAAACTAAATATATAAAAAAGGTTATGTATTTTGAATATAAGTTAATATTATTTTAAAATTATAACAACAGAGACATGTTATGGTCCTATCTTACTTTTACCCAAATAAGATTTAGAGTGAGAAATAAAAAATACTTTAAATAACACTATTTTGGTAAATATTATTTCGTGAACACCATTTTGATAATATTTTTCTCACCAACATTAGTTTGGGAAAAAAAAAACTCCTCAAAATCAAATGACAAAATATAATAAATATCGATATAAGTTCGGATGTATGAAATACACTTATATAACTCTATTTTGATTTGATTTCTAACATCATGGAACCTTAAGGATTCTAAGAGGCGAGACCCCTAGACTATGTGAGTTTCCAAGGGGTGCCACTATTGGTTTCCAAGGAGCAATGCCTCTTAAGGGAATCTAATTTATTTCTCTTGTTAATTACACACCAGAAGTTACTTTGATAGGCATAGTTGGTAAAATTTACTTGAAAATGAACTAATTTAGCACCAACTGATTATCAATACCTTTCAATTTTGATTTTTTTTTCAAAGGCAACTGTGTTTAACTAAAAGAGACACTCACACCTTTTAGTTTTTGTAAACCAAGTTACGTGCGACTAGCACTTAGAGAAATAAAAGAAAGTTTATGAATTTGCAAGTGAGCAATCTTGGATACTAGCCCAATGAGGGTAATAAAGAATATGCGACGAAAATTAAATTGTAGCGCCAAGTATCAAACCTAGAACCTATAGGTCCTTGAAAACGTTTCTTTTACCATTTAGATATAGTTATTAAGTACCCCATTTAGATATATTATACGAGCTAACAAGGGAGCTAACAAAGTAAGCTAAGGTTAGCTTGAGAGCTCAGCTTGGCTATTTACAACTGAGCCGGTTATAATTGAGCTTCAAATCATGAGCTTCTAACTTTCCTAATTACATAAGATGCTTATTTATAATAATTATATAAGATATACATAGATTAATTGTGATATTAAAATGAGTGAAGTGTCAATCTGAAAAAGAATAGAAGAAATATATAGTTGGCTATTTAGTACACCTAACCCTATATTAAATTAAGACTAAGATAAAGAATCGCTTAATGACAAGAAGATACGTCTTTTATCTCAACATGCCTCATAAATATTCTCGCCACTTACATTAACGATATAAACAAGATTAAGGTACCAAGCGATCAAACTTTGAGTTTTACTCGACGTGCCTAATGCTACCAAAACAAAACAAAACAAACAAAGAACTAAAAATAAAACATCCACAACAATGCTACATAGACATCTCCACAAAGAATCAAAATCTACAAAACAACATACATAAGAACAAAACCCCTTAAACAATAAACAAACCGAAACAACTATGTTAGTTATTTCTGTGGTCAGCAAAATCATAGATTGATCAATCTGATTACGTCAAAGTTCGATCAGAAGCTTCCATTGTGGTGTTTAGCTGTTTATTGCTTATTATCGGTCCGTCTTGACTTATGCAACTACGCTTTCTTCGTGTTATTATTCGACTTCTTTCATTTATGTAACATCCCTTTAACATTGGGAACCAAATACCAACATATAGAAGTACATATTATCGCCAAAGATCGTCCAGAAAACATCAATGGCACCAAGATCAGGATCACAAGCAAAGCAAAATAATAACATGACTTCCTCCATTCCCCAATCTTTCTTTTGCATTGATCGGATCTAGTCTTTTTCGTAGGATCATTAACCACTGGTGTCGTGTTATCTTCTTTGGCTACGTTACCATCATTATTCTGTTTAATAGTAGAAAGCTTCATTAAATGATCCACTTCTGGAGTATGCAACAAACTTGTGTTATGGTCTATTCTGTTATCTAGTAACTTGATCACAATAGGTTCGATTTTATTGGAGCTTGATCTGTAAATGAACTTAACCATGGAGACATCTTCACATCCCTTTTGTGCCAAAATCTTGTGTCTTTTCTGGTCAAGATCAGCCACAAGTGCCTCAAACTTGTCGAGCCCGCAATCTGAGTACGGGTTTGTGGCTTTTTTATGGCTTCGGCTACCGAAAATGTGTCGTCTTCTTGTTGGTTTTCTTGGAGATGTGGAAAAACAAATGAAGGCCATGTTTTTTTGTTCTTGCAAACTGTATGGATGTGTGTGTATGTGTGTGTGTTGGAGTTTTTAATATGTGGGGAATGTGTGGTTCTTTTACAAATATGAGAATCAGAGTGGTTAGGAAGAAATTTAAAGTATATGGATGATGTTTTGTCTAAAGAGTAAATCCAACTGTGAGAATAGTCAAACATGGAAGTTTGACTATTAGGATTGAAGGGGAAGCTTTGGTGAATCTTCAATACTGAAAAACATAAAATGGAATTTTACATGGCTGATATTTAACTTACGATGCTTATATGGATCAGATTGTTTGCCGGGTATCAAGAAGACACATGCGTGAAGGCTAGAGGTAGTAGACTTGCGGACGTTGATGTAAATATGTGGACACACAAAGTTCATTTGAACAAGATAAAAGAGGAAACAGTAAAACTAAACTATAATGCATTAGAATGTTATTTTCTTTGTATTTTAAGATAAGGATATTAAAATAAGTTATTAGTAGCTCTTTCTCAAGGAAAATTCTTGTGATAAAGCCTCTCTCTTCTATTTTCGAGGTTGATGGTTTAAATTAACAAGATGCATGCATAGACGTATATTAAAAAATAGATTATGAGCTTTATCAATGGTTGTACTCTTGGTTGTAAATGACAGTCTAATGACATTCTTTATAGGAGATTGTGGATTCGAGACTCTATAGAGTATTTTGTTTAAGGTTGTGCTAGGGGTTTGATGTAGATGTCGTGCTCTAATCAAAAACAAGTATTTATGTAGCTTAAATACATATAACTAGTATGGGTAAGTAAGGTCATCTCCACAGGGAATCAGTGGAAAGTGCAAGTAAAGTTCATTATTATTAAATATTATTCTAGGCAGATAGTCGATGTCAAGCAGTTTATAAAGATGATTATAAGAAAACACGGTTACTTGGAAAAGTTTGTAAACAATAATGAGAAAACGATTCACTTCAGGTTCAGGTAATGTGATGACCGACTAATCACAGATTCATAAGATTAATTGCGCAGTAATTACTAAACCTAACAGTTGGGTTGTGAGGATAAACGATACCCTAACCGAATTGTTGACACAACCCGGTTTACCCAATTACCAGTTTAAAATATAAAAATCAGTTATAAGCAATGACTAACGATTATTGGTTCAATGACATAAGAGCTAACCCTACATGTGATGAACACAACCAGAAAAGTGCTGCAAAGTTTGACAATCAAAATCATAAACTGTTTAAACAATCAATTCGTAATGTAAAACAAGATTAAAAACAATCAATCAAGTTCATACTCATTCAAAACATAGAATTTGATCAAAGTTAGTTTACACCAAACCCTAGCCTAACGTGAATACAATGGTTTTAGCCTGACATCGGCATCACGAAGGATTCGCTTATCTGATGAGAGGATGAAATCATGCGATGAACGAATGAACCGGAGGCTTCGGGATGATGAAAAATCGTCCTAGGGCTTGGTTGAAGGAATCAAGGATATCTCGAATGGGGGCTGAAAACTCAATATAATAGAGTTAGGTTTAATTTTCCCGTTCTGGAGGACTTTAGAGCGTCTCTAAAGTCCAGGGGGCGAGACTTTAGCGCGTCTCTAAAGTCTACTGTCCTGATGTGAGTCTTTAGAGTATCTCTAAACTACCTTAGCGCCGCGCTAAGGGTGTCTGACATAATTTTCTTCATTTATTTGCATCGGAAAGCTTGCCAATCATTATGAGTCTTCTACATCTTCGTTCCAAGCCCGTAACTCATCCCGATAAGTGTCCTTAACGTCAAGTATCCTGAAACACATAAACACGCTTGAAGTACCAAAGTTCACATAATATTTAAACTAAGAGTAAACAAATAATATAATAATATACACGACTTTTGCCCGACCATCAGGGTTCCCCAACTGTAGGTTACCTCTTGAGTGAGTAAGCCAGGTTTGTTACGATTTGTTTATCGGACGAAAGACTGATATATTTGACAGGGTGATCCCGGGTGTTCGGGTCTTAGCTGTTAGAAAAAGAATATATTTAATTTAAAAGATATATATTGGAATATTTATAATTCAAACATGGCCGGCTCAATGATTTTGGTGGCCTAAAGCGAGTGAAAAATCGGAGGTTCTTCTCTAAGAAATTTAGAGTTATACTTTCCAAAAAACTTTTAGCTAACATAGCGGGAAGGTGGCAGGTTTAGAAACACGTCGTCTTAAACTCCTAACGTAGCAGTGATGACGAATTAGTGTGGGGACAATGAGCGAATTCTAATTTCCGAGGGGGGGGGGGGGAGGGATGTGACTGTGACATGTTTGAAATTTCTCTCTAAGAGCATTCTCATCCAACCCTCTATTTTATGTGAGTGGTGTTTTATAATTTAGAGAGTGATTTAAGGTGTTGTGGGTGGATATTTTTATAATTTAAAAAACGCAGTGATTTTTCTGTTTATTTGAAAAACTACTGTTCACCCCATATAATTTTTTAATATATTTTGAAAGGGTTGTGAGTGAAGGAAAGAAAAATGGTAATGATAATGCGTAAAAAAGTATTATTTAATTAGTGTAATTTTGGACTTAGGATAGAGAGTTAGGTGTTGTTTGTGTTTTCAGGGGTAAAATATCTGCAATCTGCGAACCACATCTGCAGGCATTTGCAACAGAAGAGGTGGACCAAACCTCTGCAATCTGAAAGAAGAAAACCATTTGTTTTATAACGTCTGCAAGCTGCTAACAATTGCACTAATAACAATTGAACTATTATGCAAACTAATCAATTTCTACAAACATTCGAATAAGTTTCTACAAACAACTTAATTTCATCATTTAGATCTCATCATATATATATATATGTGTGTGTGTGTGTGTGTGTGTGTGGCATTCGTAAATTTCGGGTTTCGTTTGTATTCGTTTTTGTACTCATGTATCATGTAAACCGATCCATTTTGTAAACCAAAGCTTATGATATAATCAAAATGATGGATTTTATGTTACAATATTGTTTTACACTTGTTGGGTCTTGAAAACATCCTTTTTGGTCCTTAAAACTCCTTAAAAATAACTTAAACCAAACTTTGGGGACTATTATTGTCATTTACCAAAAACTTGTTTGGCAATTTCAACCATCACATGCATATTTACCCTATTTGTATGAACCATACTCTTACCATTATAATAGGCAAAGCTCCATACACCACTTTGGTTGTTCATCTTCTCCAAAATCTCTCTCAAATCTAAGTATTCATCTTCAACATTTTGCTATTTTGACTACTTAAGGTCAAACTATAAGCTAACCTTGTTCTAACTAATTCTTATTACTTGAATATGGTGGTACAACATATATATAATACACACTCCTTGTTACCTTTGGTAGTTACTTCTCCGACTCCGGTTGGTTAAGTTTCGGACCTCGTAAGGCAAGGCTTCATGGAGGACTTCGTGTTATTGATATATATACACACACATAATTTGTTTGCACATACTAACCATGACTAACTTCTCCTCTTTTTAGTTTTTTTTTGTCATATTTATGAAGTTCCATGGTGGGGGTTTGTAGAGACTAACCTCGGTTTAACCGTAAATAGTCCAAACCGTGAACCGAACTTTTTCTTACTAGTTTTTGTTTAAATAGTTGTTTAAACATGTTTAATGTTAGATTCGAGTTTCAAAAAAATCATTTTTACAAGTTCTTTGATATTAAGCATGTGGAATCCAACTATGAACTCGTTGAGAGATGGAAACCGAACCAAACTGAAAATTTTGCTTAAAAGTCTTGTTGTTAACTTTTTAGTTGTAAAATTTAAATATTTTTCATTTATAAATTATTATACAAGATCTATGATATTTGAGCATGTGGAAACCATCAAGGAACATATTGTGAGATGGAAAACGATCCAATCCGATTTTTACTTGCTTAAGACACATAAATGTGTTTTTAGCTATCAAGACTTGTATATTTCTCTAAAAATAGTTTACAAAATGATTTCAATTATTTTCTTAAGTACTTGGAAATGTTGGATCCAACTTGATCTCATAACATAGTTTGGACCGACAAAACCGAACACTCACTTAACCTACGTTGTTAGTTCTAAAACAATTGATCTATGTAACATCCTAAAATATCCTAATATTAAATAAAGAAAGTTGTGTTAAGTTGTCGGGTGTTAAATTATTAATTAGTAGTAAATAAAGAAGAGTCATGGACTTGGATTAATTAAGATGGATTAAAAGGGTAACGGGCCTTAGGTCCATGTGTAACAACTCGGGTTTTCGAACTTATACTTTTACCCGACTCGATTCAATGTTCGGGTTATTTTTATTAAATAAATATATTTGGCGTTTATTCGAGCAAAATTGATTATTTTATTAATATATAATTATTTATAATCAAATCTTTATTGTTTTTACACTTTTACCCCAAATCATATAGTTTCAATTTCTTTGTGTCCATCTTCAAACATCAGGGATTAAATTGTAACTATGATATAACCCATTTTTCCTGACTGGATATCCTAAAACCCAAACCCGACCCATATTAGTTTTCTTGTACCCGAATTCAATAACTGTTAACTTGGACCATAATTTTCGATACAAACTTAGAAATTGAATCTTTTAGATTCTTATTTGTGCAATAACGAGTCCACCAACGTTCGTAATCAGGAAACTAAGATCAATTAGATACCGATTTCTTATTATACCTAAACCACCTAACTCGTTTATTGATATACCATTTAACGATCGATATAATTCAATTAAACTTGGCTGTATCTTCCTCCAACCAGCGCCTACATTAACCCCTTGGTTAATTAGGTTTTAATTACCTGTTTGTACTCGTTTATGATCCTCATTCTGGTCGGCACTAAAACGAATGTGTAACCCCTTGAATCTACGTTGTTAAAGGTAATTAAATACACATCACTTCTCGTTTTGATGTTGATTTCAAAAACCCTAATGTTAACTGAACAATCAAGGCTCGGATTGATCGATTAATCTTATTAGGGTTTGTTTATGAATTCTGTACAGGCCGCACATTTTATAAAATTGGATTCTTATCTATTTAGCGCTCATAGCTGGTAGTCCAGTTGGTTAATATTTTAGTTACAGAGTGGCAGGTCGTGGGTTCGAGTCCCTGCCACCCCGTAATATATTTTTCTTGGTATATTTTGCTCTTAAAAGTATAATAAATTAATTTATTAAGAACCGATTATAGAACTTATGTATTCTCGCACCTTTTGTCCGTACGTATATGCACACATATATGTACGTGTATATATATATAATATCATAAACTAATATTTTTAGTTTAATATATATACAAAAGGCAACTTTATATATATACTTTAACAAACTTATAGATTTTTAAGATGTATTTAATTTATATGATATTTTTATATATTATATTAAATATTATAACATACGTTTAAACGGATTAATAAACTAATAATACTTTTAAAGATGCTTTGAATTATATAATATCTTTATATATAATAAAATATTATATTAATTATGATTAAAAATGATATAGTATTAACTTAATAATAATTATAATTATCGAGCTTTCTTAATCGATCTAGCTCATTAACTTAGCATATCCGCCGCATTCTATTTTCCTTATTAGGCCTTATCGTCAACGCGCGTGATCCGATTTCGTCATTGTTATTGTTATCTATTCACTCTAGTTCGTCCATTGAGGTGAGTACCATATTCCCCTATTTTACTTGTTTTTCACGTTTTAGGGACATATACGTAAATAATATTTCTTATATATACTTATACTAAAAAACTGCAACTTTGTCTTATGTGTTAACAACTTATACCTTACTTGTTTATGTGCTTATTTGCTTGTATGCTTTCGCATTCGGAGAGGTCCAACATGATCATACGCCAGTCGTTAGCCTTGTGCTTCTCGACATCTCAGTTATACTTGCTCATTTGGTTATTTTGTTATTCTCATATGACTTGTTGCAGCTACATATTTTTGTTATATATACTATATGTACAACTAAACTGGTGTGTTGCTCACTCAACATGTGTTGTTAACAAAATTCTATTTTATACGCATATGCTGGTTATCGCTTGAATTAGTTGCAAGACTTTGTGAAGATTTAGTGAAGAATTATGTTAGAAAAGATAAAATCAAGAATTAAATTTTTGTTTATTGTTTGTTTAATGAGTTGTATTTTGTATTTGATTTATTTGGAAATTGAATAAAATTAATAGATATTGTCATATAAATATTGCATGATAGTACCTTGAGAGCTATGACAATCAGTTCGCGCCCCGGCATTTCCGCCGTAGGTTGGGGTGTGACACCATGGGCTTTAAGGGATATAAATACCCCTTAAACCACCATAAAACCCTAATCCTCATTTCTTTCCATATTTGCCTACACACTCAAAAACACACACATACAACCTTATATGTATACGGCCGAGAGAGGAAAGGGGAGAGCGAGATCGAGCGTACGTTATTCTTGATAGATTCTTCAATACACGAGATAAATACAAGATCTAAAGCTCATAGCTAAGCCAACAAACCCGAAAAAGGTATGTTTTGATCCTAAAGTTTACGTTTTTATAAACGTTTAGCCTTGAAACTTAGAACTAGAATAGATCGGGTATAAACGAAACGTAAAGTTGTAAACTTGATGCTAAAACGAAACTAATGAACCCATAAACCTATGCGGCTCGATTAAAAGAAAACCCTAAGATCTAGTTTGGAACGTTTTAGCTTAAAGGTCCAACCTTTATGCGTTTTCGGGCCGAATCTTATTCAAAAATGACCATGGGAATGTTCACGAGATTGGTTAATACCACATCGAGGGGTTACACGTTAAAACGGAGATGATTATAGGAGTTTTGGATGAGCCGTAGCTGTTGCTGGGCAACTTCGCCTGCAGCTAACTCCGCTGGACACAAGTTCGCCTATGGTTAACTTCGATGGACACAAGTTCGCCTATGTTTAACTTCACTGGACACAAGTTCGCTTATGGTTAACTTCGCTGCTATAAGTTCGCTGGTGATAAGTTCGCCACTGATAAGTTCACTTAAGTTAAGTTTGCTTATGTTAAGTTCGCTTAAAATGCTAAGTAAAAGTAATCCAGTACTAGACCACGAATCGGGCTAACGAATGAGCAGCTTAACCCCAGCCAGGGGCTCTGCCCCTTGGACCCCGCTAGGGGCTGCCGCCCCTAGAACCCCGCTGCCAGGGGCGCTGCCCCCGGACCCCCTTTCGTTGTGGGTTACACAAAGATAGAAATACGATATAAGTAGTAATAGTTAATTGATACATGTAATTATTATACAGTTAGCCGTGCACAGCTAAAGAAAGGGATTACTATTAACGGTGAGCGCAACCGCATTCAGGTGAGTTTCTAGCCCCATTTCCTTGTTATGTTTTCGGGGCTTTGTGCATACTCGATGTGATAGTTAATACACTTACCTTAAATGGTAAGTGTATGCCATGCATGATTTATATGTTATTTATGTATGTATGTTTTGGGATGTGAATGAAAGCTTGTCGGTACGTGAACGATCTTCGGATATTGCACATATCGACAGGAGAGGTAACATGTAGTATGCCAAGTATGAAATATGTATGTATGAAAGTATGTGATGGATATATAATATGAAGGGTAAGTATGGTTAGAAAGGGGACCGACCCTAATAATGTCGGTGAATGTAGGGAACCGACCCTAATAATGTCCGCGAATGTAGGGAACCGACCCTAATAATATCAGCGAATGTAGGGAACCAACCCTAATAATATCGGCGAATGTAGGGAACCGACCCTAATAATATCGGCGAAGGTTATAGGGCGGAAGGCTCTTCAAAATGTATGTGTATGAATGAAAGTATGTATGTTATTATGAAAGAAAGAATGAAAGTACGTGAGTATTTAAGTATGTAAGATAATAGGAAGGTATGTACCTTCGGGTGCATAGGTAAATATGTGAATGTATTGTACGTTGCCTGATTAACTAGAACTCACTCAGCGTAGCTGACTTTTAGTATGCACGCAGGCTAATCGACTGAGACAACTGGCTTGAGGGAGACACATGGCAATACTGAAGAGGCCGACATCTGAAGATTTGTCGTGATGTTTTGATACTATGTCTTATGTTATGTTTGTAAAAGACGAGTTACGGATGTTTGTAATGGATGGTTGATAGTTTATATTATTCCACGAAAGTTTTAATTAACTCTGATATTTAGAACTGTGTTTATGAGTAAATCCAACACCAAATGTAGGGCACCGGTAACGGGCCTTACAAGTTGGTATCAGAGCAAAGTTCGAGAGATTTAAGCATCCTACATGCTTAGACTCTAACAGGAATGAGATTTAAGTAAGAAAAGAAAGAAGATGCCAGTTCAAGATAGCCATGTGTCACTCAAGCAAGCTCAGTAAAGGTAAAGTGTATGGTTAAATATGTATGTTAATGTTAGCTTAATTGCTAAAGAAAGGATATGTGAATGTTAGGGATAAGATTAATTGATTGTTTGATTGATTAACCGTTTAGAAGTAGAACCAGCACAAATAGAATCATAAGAGGAAGTGTATAGGACAGGGAAAGTAACGTGATCAGCTAATCACAAATGGCCATTGTTATTACCTGTTAGCCTTACTATCCTTGTACTAAATAGTTCCTTGAGTGATAACGTTTGTGTTTTCCTTTCCAGAATACGATGGCTAGATCTAAGGCAGTTGTTGGAGCAGGAGGCCGCACTGGACGTCGTGGCAGGCCTCGTTGTGTCCAGCGACCTTCGGTAGAAACAGCTTCCAATACCGGAGCTGAAGGAAGCGCAGCTGGAAGAAACCTTGAAAACAATGAAGGGGTCCAACTTGATCCCTTAATCCAAGAAGCTATTGTACAAGCTGTAGCCACTGCCGTGAATAACATGAACCCAGAGAGGTCTGCTGGAAACCGCGAAAGAACTGCTGAAAGGGAGGAAGGAGATGGTAGGAAAGATGATGAAGGAGAGAGGGAGGCTTCGAGCGTGGTAAGGTCTGTAAAGGTTGACGATAGAAAGAGGGGCTGAGGTGGGTGCAACTATAAGTCCTTCAAGGGTTGTGACCCACCGAAACTGACTGGTTTGGGAGACGCAATCGCTACCCTTCAATGGATAACCGCCATGGATAAAATTATCCGAATTAGCGAGTGCCGTCCCGACCAAGCCGTCGGTTATGCCACCCAAGCATTCGGGGATGAAGCTATGTATTGGTGGGAGAGTGTGGAGCAGAGGAAGACCCGAGAAGAGATCAAAGCAATGAAGTGGGAGGAGCTGAAAGAGCTGGTGATGAAGAGGTTCTGTGCTGACGTAGAAGTTGAAAGGGCGGAGATGAAGTTCTTGAACCTGAAAGCTGGAACGATGACACATCGTGAGTATACCACCAAGTTCAACTGAATGTATAGGTTGGTACCCGATATGGTTAACACCGAGGCAAAGAGGATCAAGTGTTATGTGAGGGGATTGCCACAGAAAGTCCGCACGCTAGTCAAGACTAGTAAACCTGCTATCTTTGACTCTGTTGTCGAGCTCGCAGAGATGGTTTATGCAGACCTGGTTGCGGATGATATTGTGGTGGATGAAGAGAAGAAAGATAAGAAGTGGGTCAATGTCAAACGACCAGGTGCTCAGTTGTGGAACACCAAAGACAAGAAGCAGAAGGTGTGGGAGAAGAGGTCATGTAGGACGTGCGGGAAGATGCACGCTGTAGAATGCAAGTGGGGCACCGGGTCTGACGCGTTCCATAAGTGTGGAAAGTCCCATGGTGGGGAGTGCAGATCAGAGTCAAATGCTTGTTACAAATATGGCAAGGTGGGGCATTTCGCTCAGGATTGCCATGCAAAGCCCGCATGCTATAAGTGTGGACAGACAGATCATTTGGCGAGGACTTGTACGAGCGGTGAAGCTGGTGGAAGTGAGAAGAAAGATGCTGAACAATGGAGGCCAAGGACTAGGGCCTATATGCTGACTCAAGAACAGGCCAAACAGATTCCCGATGTCGTGACCGGTACGTTTTTAGTAAATGGTATCTCTGCTTCCATATTATTTGATTCGGGTTCAAATAAAATTTTTGTAGCCACGACATTTAGTAAACTAGCTAAAATGAAATGTTGTCGAGTGTCTGAAACTTTTATAGTAGAAACTGCTAGTGGCGCCTCGGTTAAAATAATGAGAATGGTTAAAAACTGTAAGATAGAGTTAGAGAGACATGAGTTCCCTGTCACTTTTTATGTAATGACCTTAGGAGGGTTCGATGTGGTTTTGGGAATGGATTGGTTATCTGAGTTTGAAGCTCAGATAGTGAGTAAGAGTAGGATAATAGGGTTAAAGTCATTGGATGGTAGTGAGGTAACGGTTTATGGTGATAAGGAAAGTTCTGGGCTAATGTCATTTCGATGATAAAAGCCGAGAGTTTGTTAAGGCGAGGGTGCGGTGCCTACCTGGCGTATGTTGTCAACGCTACGGCCGAGACAAAAGAAATGAAAGATGTTCCTATCGTGCGCGACTACCTAGAAGTATTCCCAGAGGATCTTCCGGGGTTGCCACCGGAGCGAGAGATAAAATTCCAGATAGATTTAGTACCAGGAGCCCAGCCCGTCACGAAAGCGCCTTACCACCTAGCACCATCCGAGATGAAAGAACTGATGTCCCAACTGCAAGAACTCCTCGACAAAGGTTTTATTAGATCAAGTGTTTCCCGTGGGGCGCACCAGTGTTATTCGTGAAAAAGAAGGATGGAAACATGAGAATGTGCATAGACTATCGTGAGTTGAATAAACTTACGGGAAAGAATCGATATCCTTTGCCAAGGATTGATGATCTATTTGACCAACTGCAAGGTTCGAGTTGGTTCTCGCGAATAGATCTCAGATCAGGCTATCATCAGCTAAAGGTGAAATAGGCAGACATCCCTAAAACAGTGTTTCGTACGCGGTATGGACACTACGAGTTCCTCATGATGTCATTCGGTCTAACGAATTCTCCTGCAGCATTTATGGACATGATGAATAGGATGTGTCGGCCGATGTTGGATAAGTCAGTTATCGTCTTCATCGATGATATACTGATTTATTCAAAGAGCGAGTCTGACCATGCTGAGCATCTGAGAGAAGTATTGGAAACTCTGAAGAAAGAGAAGTAGTACGCTAAGTTTTCGAAATGCGCATTCTGGTTGCGAGAAGTGCAATTTCTAGGTTACGTGATTAATCCTGAAGAGATTGCCGTGGACCCAGCTAAGATTGAAGCGATAACGAAATGGAAGACCCCACAGAATCCGACTGATATACGAAGCTTCCTAGGGTTAGCTGGATACTATAGGAGATTCATCGAAGGTTTCTCCTAGCCGCACCGTTGACCGGTATAACCCGAAAGTCGGTAGTATTCAGTTGGGGCAAGTTTCAAGAAGAGGATTTTCAGGAGTTAAAGAAAAGGCTCACAGAAGCACCAATCCTTACTTTGCCCGATGGTGATGAGGATTTAGTTGTTTGTGCTGATGCCTCTCATCAAGAGCTAGGATGCGTTTTGATGCAACGAGGAAAAGTGATTGCTTACGCGTCTAGACAGTTGAAAGTCCATGAGAGTACTTATCCGACGCATGATTTAAAGCTAGCCGCAGTAGTGCATGCCTTAAAGATATGGAGGCATTACCTGTATGGTACTAAGTGTACAATCTACATGGATCATAAAAGTTTAAAGTACTTCTTCGAGCAGAAAGAGCTAAACATGAGGCAGAGGAGATGGTTAGAGTTGATAAAGGATTACGACTGCGATATTAAATACTACCCTGGTAAAGCTAATATAGTCGCCGACGCGTTAAGCAGTAAGAATGAGGAAGTCCTTGCAACAATGAAGTCATACCAGTTGATTATGAATTCAAGCCTTTTCGAAGAAATCATCAAAGTGTAGTCAGAAGTGTTGGTGGATGAAGGGTTAGTCAAGAAGGAAAGAATTTACGGCCAACAAGATGAGTTGATGGAAAACACTCATGTTGTTAAGATTAGGTTTGGCCGTATGTGGATTCCACGCCATGGAGATCTTAGAGGTCGAATCTTAGACGAAGCTCATAAGTCAAGATATTCGATTCATCCAGGAGCTACAAAGATGCACCAAGATTTGAAAAGGGATTTCTGGTGGCCAGGAGTGAAAACTAACGTTTTTTATAAAAATTTTTGTATGTCAATGTTAATTGAGTGTAGTTTTATCATTTTTCTATATCTATATTTACAATTACAATTTTAAAAATTAGTTTTTATACATATCTATGCTTTTTTTACACCTATGTAAATTTATTAGTTATAAATTTTACACATATGTAAACTTGTGATTAACGTATGTAATAAAAACTTTTTATATAAAATATGATAAAACTACTATTAAATAATGCTAATACATAAAAAAAATTAAAAAAACGTTTGGCTGTTTAGAGTTCCTAATAGTACTTTATCTGTTTAGAGTTCTTAAATGATACCAAACCTATATATATATATAATCTAACATGTTAGGTTTGAAATTCATGTCTACACAAAACAACTATTGACAACTTCACTAATATAAATCATTTCTAACACGAGGTGTTTGTGTTTCGTCCAAAACACTTGATCATCAGTGTTCATTTATGCATAAGGTTTACCTAAAACATAAAGGCAAATTTTAGTACTACATCATATTAAGTCATATTTTCAATAAACACAAAAGCCATGGAACAAAAAATAATTCAATACACAGTATTATATGCATCAACAAAATCCAACATGATCAATGTCATACTAAGCAACCCGTTTTGGCCCGTTAGTGCAAATTTCTTGCGTAACCCATTTGCTAGTATTTAAAACCCATAGAACACCTTCTAATAAACGAATACAACCAATTAATAACAATATTCATCAAAGCTAAACATTCTACAAACTTTTTTCAACTACAAATTAATAACAAAAATTCATCAAACCTAAACTTTCTACAATCTAATAACAATCTAAAAAAATTAACAAAAAACTTTAACAATTAACAAAATACTACAAACTTTTTTCTACTACAAACTACTAACAATATTCATCAAACATAAACTTTTGTACAAACTAATAACAATCTTACGAAATTAACAAAAAACTTTAACAGTTAACAAAAACTACAAACTTTTTTCAACTACAAACTAATAACAATATTCATCAAACCTAAACTTTCTACAAACTTTTTTCAACTACAAACTAATAACAATAATTCATCAAATCTAAACTTTCTACAAACTAATAACAATCTAACGAAATTAACAAAAAAACTTTAACAATTAACAAAATACTACAAACTTTAACAATAATCAAACAACAACACATTTATAAATCTAAACCTTTTACAATGGTGAACAAAGAAACAAAACTCACATAACAATTCATGATAGACTTCAAGAACAACAAGTATTAATTACCTCAAATCAAGACTTCACAAATTGATGAAATGTGTGTGAGACGGCGGCGGCTGTGGTGGGTGGAGGAGGAGGAGGCGGCGGCGGCGGCGGCTGGTAGGTGGGTGGAGGAGACTGTTGTGGTAGGTGGAGGAGGCGGCGGCAGGTTCAGGAAGTGGAAGGTAGGTGGAGGTGTCTGGGAAGTGGTGTAAGGCCCCGTTACCGGTGCCTCACATCTGGACGTTGGATTTACTCATCAACATAGTTCTAATCATCAGAGTTAATAAAAAAACATTCACGGAATATAAAAACTTTCAAAAAACATTTCATAACAATCCAAAACTTGTCTTAAACAAACAACTTGTCTTTCAAAAACTAAGTAATTAAGACAAAACATGTCTTGAGCCTTCCGATGCCAGTCTCTTATCCGTTTGCCACGCGTTCCCCTCAAGCTAGCCGTCTCAATCTACTTGTCTGCGTGCATACTAAAAGTCAGCTACGCTGAGTGATTCTAGTTAATCAGGCAACATACAATTCATTCTCATATATTTCTTAACGTATCCGAAGACACGTATTAATACTTTATCTCTGTATAAATATCCATAAGAGGAACGTCACATAACATCTATTAAAAGAACTATTACTATTGCCCATGCTATATATTCTCCATAGAGGGAACACTCTACACATATATTATCCATAGAAGGAACACTATATATATATTATCCATAGAAGGAACACCCTATATACTTTCCAAAGAAGGAACGCTATACTATCCATAAAAGGAACACTATACTGTCCATAGAAGGAACACTATACTATCCATAGAAGGAACACTGTACTATCCATAAAAGGAACACTATGCTATCCATAGAAGGAACATTATACATTATCCATGGAAGGAACTCTATATATTATCTATAGAAGGAACACCGTATATAAGCTATTATTTAATATCCACGTAAGGAACTAATCTCTTCCCTTGGCAATATGTGCAATATCCGAAGATCATTCACGTACCGACAAGAAATCAATCGTATCTATCACATATATCATACATGGCATACACTTACCATTTAAGGTAAGTGTATTAACTGTCACATCGAGTATGCACACAGCCCCGAAAACATAACAAAAAATGGGGCTAGAAACTCACCTGGATCCTTTTTGCGTTCTGTCTTAACTGTATTCCCCATCTTTAATGGAGCTCGGCTAACTGTTAACATATATATGTGTTAATTTATCATATTACTGACTAACATAGTTAACCAAATTATTGAATTAAGTTAAATAATTTAACGAGGTTAACTAAGCTTGATTGATAAGCTAGCTCATTACTTAGTCTTAATGATCTAGCGGGGTCTCCTTATCTAACGAAGATTGTTAAATTAACTTAACCGAGCTAACGTGGTTAACTACGTTAAGCAGATAACGAATCATGTTAATCAGATCCATCCAACTTTCTATCCAAGTTAACCGTAGTTAACTAGATTTAACGAGATTATTATTAAACCTTTATTATTTATTTATATTTTGTTTTATAAATTTTAACGGGTTTAACTATTTCTTTTTAATTTACAAAACTATAGCGGGTTTAGGGTATTCGGTGTTCGGGTCTTGGGTTCGGATCCAACCGTTCGCTAATGGGCTGCTCTTGATCGCTTTATTTGGGCTCATTTGGGTTTATAATTGGGCTTGGGCTAGTATTTGGGTTGTGCTTGGGCTTGTGTTTGGGCCATGAGTATAATAAAGTTTTCAAGCCCATCCTCTCTTAATTAACCATCAGATCTTTCTCCTTCCTTCTTCTTTTTGTTTTCCCTCACAGCCGCTACAGCAAATCTGAGCTTCCCTGATTCGATTACAAGGCAATCGATGATGATATTGACTGGCTATAAGGACACTTCTTGCAATCAACTGAGCAGATCTATGGTAATCGGGTCTCAGTTCGTTTAATTGCGATCGAACTTAGGATGTAATTGGTCTTTAATCATTGTAATCGAGCTCATATGGGACTCGATTACAATGTAATCGAGTTTATGTAATCTAGTTGTATTGTAATCGAAGTTCATTGTCGATGTCCAGATTGTATGCGAGTGCCCATATGTTAAGTATTGTAATCGAGCCATTTGAGTCCAGATTGTAAGCGAGGTTCAATGTATGCGATAATGTTTATACATAGTGTAATCGATTTTATGAAAGGCTCTATTGTAATCGAATTGGGTGTAAGCGAAGTCTGTATACATATTTATTGCAGTACATATTCGAATTTCATAGATTGTATGCGAGTATATATGTGTTTGTAAGCGAGCTCTAAGTCCTTGTATGCGATTCTTTCTATTGTATGCGATTGTTATTAGGCTCGAGTCCGAATGTGATCGATGGTGGCATAACGATGACCTAACGGTTCCCTATTGAACTGGGTTTGGGACTGGTGGGTTTAATTGGGTTTGAACCACTGTTGGGTCTACCCACTGCTCGTATACTATTATTATTATTATTATTATTAACAACAAATCTTTAATATAACATTATCCTATTCCGCAAGCGCTCTTGTGGTCATCTTCAAATAAGGCTCGGCTCGGCTCGGGGTATCACAAAGCTTGATCTTTAAGCTTAAAACATCCAAACTAGATATAGGGCTTTTCTTTAACGAGCCGTTCATAGTTACGAGTTCGTTAAGTTCCTTTTTATCAAAAAGTTTTCAACTTTAATGTTCGTTTATACCCGATCTATTCTCGTTTCAAGTTTCAAGACTAATCGTTTATTAAAACATAATCTTTAAGATCGAGTACATACCTTTATGGGTTTGTTTGGTTTCGGCTAGCTTGTTTATGAATCTTAAACCTTGGATCTAACTTGTATATTGAAGATCTATTAACGTTTATCGTTCGTTTGACCTCGAATCTTCTTCTTTCTCTTGGCCTTTTATGTATAGTAAGGAAGGTGTGTGTGTAGAGAATTATGGAAAGGATGGAATGAAATGAGAGTTAGGGTTTTGAAATGGTTTAAGGGAAATGCCCATGGACCTAAGGCCCATCCATCATCTTAATCCATTTTAATTAATCTAAGTCCATAATCTTTTCATATATTATTTATTAATTAAATATTATCACACGACAACTCGACGCAACTTTTTTTATTTATTATTATAATATTATAATATTTGGGATGTTACAAGTGGAGGTGATAGAGGAAATGAGAGGATGAGATTAGGGTTTGAGAAGATGAAAGTCTGATGAAAAATATGTGTGAGAAGAGGCTAGAAGTGGTTGGACTATGTCTGCACAAGGAAGTGGGCGCGCATACGTATTTTAATGAAACGTTTTCGGAAAAACAAACAGTCTGCAAACAACAATGTCTGTGTAGCACATACAGAAAAGACCAAGAAGCTCTTTTAGTAAAAAACAATACCACCTTATATGAGAAGATTGGAAATTTTCTCTTATATAATTTAGTTTGTATTAATTGTTGGAGTTATTAATTATTTCAATTAAAAGTCTAGATATTGGTTGTATTGACTGAAATACCTATTTCGGTTATAATATTTTATTTAATTTATTTCTCTAGATATCTATTTTGACTGACTTTAATGTATTGGTCAGTAGAATAGTCTTTAAATAGGATTATTTGTAATGTTTAGGACAATTTTTGAATGTGTAATAAAACTTCCTCCAAATGGATTCTTAACTAATTGTTTGCTAAAGAGGATGGACATCATGTAGAGTATATGGCCTTATTTTATAGCAAATGCTTGTCATATAAAATTAATATATTTTTTTTAAATTTATTGTAAGGATTACTTTATAAAATAAAATAGTAAGCAAGTTTTAAAATTGTTCCAATCAGGTTACTCATAAAATGTATTTTTCTTAATCAGACCATTAAAGTTTTATTTTGTTCTAATCATAGATATTTTATCTAGATAGCAGGTTATGTATGTTTTTTTTATTTTTAAATAGTTTGACATTGAAAAAAAATTAATTTTTTTACAAAACTAGTAAAATTGAGAAAAAAAAAATTTTAATTACGAAAAAATTGAAAAAAAAAATGAAAATTTGCATAAATATTCATTTTTGTTTTGCAATTTTTCATATTATTTATTTATTTATTATTTTTTTTTGCAATTTTCCATATTTTTTTTGCAATTATTCACAACTTATAACTAATTTTCTCAATTTTTTAAAAAATAGTTTGCAATGTGAAAATATTTAGAAATGAAAAAAAAACATATATAACCTGCTATCTAGGTAAAATATCTATTATTAAAACACAAATGAAAGTTTAGTGACTTAATTGTAACAAAATATTTTATGAGTGAACCGATTGAAACAATTTTAAAACTTGACTACTATTTTATAGATTAATCCATTTATTATACTTCGAGAACAAACAACA